>NC_035442.2:141953720-142257069 GCF_002127325.2 Helianthus annuus
TAACCTTTTGACGTTGCATCAATACACATCCATATCCTAACTTAGAAGCGTCACAATAGACTATAAAGTCTTCAGTTCCTTCTGGTAACGCTAGTATGGGTGCGTTGGTTAGTCTTTGCTTAAGAATTCTAAAGGCTTCTTCTGGTTTTGTTCCCCATTCAAACTTAACAGATTTACAGGTTAGCTTAGTTAAGGGAATGGCTATTCTTGAAAAATCTCGAATAAATCTTCTATAATAACCAGCCAATCCTAAGAAACTTCTAATCTCGGTTGGTGACTCAGGGGTTTTCCATTTAGTAATTGCCTCGATCTTGGTGGGATCCACATGAATTCCTTCATGATTAACTAGATGTCCAAGAAATTGTACCTGTTCTAACCAAAACTCGCACTTTGAAAACTTTGCATAAAGCTTTTCTTTTCTCAATAAACTTAGAAGTGCGTGCAAATGTGCTGCGTGTTCCTCTTCACTCTTAGAGTAAATGAGAATATCATCTATAAAGACAATTATGAATTTATCCAAATATGGCTTACATATTCGGTTCATCATGTCCATAAATGCAGCTGGGGTATTGGTTAAACCAAATGGCATGACAGTAAATTCATAATGGTCATACCTTATTCTAAAAGCGGTCTTAGGAATGTCCTCTTCCTGTACCTTTAATTGATGATATCCTGAACGTAAATCGATTTTAGAGAAAAATCGAGCTCCTTGCAACTGATCGAACAGATCATCGATTCTTGGTAATGGATACCGACTTTTAATCGTGACCTTGTTCAATTCGCGGTAGACAATGCACATACGCATTGATCCGTCTTTCTTTTAACGAATAAGATCGGTGCTCCCCACGGCGATGAACTTGGCTGTATGAATCCTTTCTCCAACAGTTCGTCTAACTGTTTCTTTAACTCTTGCATTTCTGCCGGAGCCAAACGGTAAGGTGCTTTGGCAATTGGCGTTGTTCCTGGTAGTAGATGATGTGCGTTAGGTGTGATATAATTTTTATGTATATTTTTAACCCTTTTTAACATTTTAGTCAAGTTTTAAATTTATAAAACACGATATTCTACTAACACTAAACACACATATGGGCAAGTGAACCCATCGTGAGTGTAGTATAGCGTTGGTAAGATACCGAGGTCGTCCAAGGACACAAAAGCTTTTAATACCGGTTTATCCTCAACGTCTAATCAAATCAAAAAATTAGAAAAAGGGTTTAAACATGAAAATAAAAACTAAAAATGCTGAAAATAAAAATAAAATAAAAACAGATAGATAAGATGAATCACTTGGATCCGACTTGCCTTTAGTGTAACCTTTGATGTTTCCCGCACTTTTGCACTTTTTAAGAGATTATCTTAGTTATATGTAACATCCCGAAAATATAAAACTTTATATTAAAATTATAAAGTATTAAATAAACAAGAACAAACTAACTAGGACGAAATAACCCAGTTAGTTATAAGTCTTGTGTTAACTCAAAAGTGGGTTAGAAACACTTAAATATGAACTAATAGAAATTAGGGGGACTAAAAGTGTCTAATTGGAAATTAATTATAATAAAATCAATTTATTAAAAAGAAAACACTTGTGTTTTGTTCTGGAAATCGATCAGAAGCAGGGGGCGATCCCAAGCTCCCCAAAACCCTAGTTCTTGTCAAAACCTCCAATTTGAAGGTTCAAATCAAGTCCAAAACAAAAATCGAGCATAGATTAATGATCCCCATTGCAAGGAGATCATAAGGTATGTAAAATTTGTTAAAAATTCTCTACTTGAAATTCTCATGAATTTAGGGAATTCGAAATCTGTGGATGCATGAATGATATGTAGATGAAATAGGAACATTGAAGTATCTAGGAGTAAACCCTAGATAAATACATGTTGAAATCATACTGAATTCTAGCAAAGTTTATAAACACCATTGTAGGTGGTTAGTGGGTGGTTCTAGTGAAATTTGACATGTATGAAGCAATTTCAGAATCCTAGAGGCTAATATTCATGTAAGGTAGTTGATTTATGAAAATATAGGGCTATAAGACAAGTTATGAACTTGCTAATACATCATGTAAATTGCTGCCCTTAAAGTGTTTGTATAATTGCCTCAAAGAAGGCGTAAAACTGAAATTTAAAGTTAAACCGCATAATTGTCACGTTTCGGCAAATTATGCGACATATGATTTGAAAAGAGTTCTAAACATGCCATGGTTGAACTCTATAGGAAAGGATACCGGAGCGTCGAGCGGACAATGTCACGTCCCCCGACCCACCCTGGACGGAATCGGGTGCCGTGAGCAGTCCAGTGGTACCGGTGATTATTTTGAAAAACATTGCAGCGGAAATTTTATCAGGACCGTGAGTTAGGAAAAATATCAGAGTTTAGAAACACCGGATTTTATTTAAATAGATGGAATAAATTCCATGTTTTACAAAGGTAGCTTTTAATACGGGATAAACCCAAAAACAATATTTCTTAAGTTGATTTATTTAATAAAATAAGCCACTTCTTGAAGTCCTTCAGTGCTGGATCCAATTCTTACCCCAATCTACTGTAATTACCTGAAACGCGTTTTAAAAAGGTTTTGTCAGTGGGAAATACTGAGTGAGTTCATTCAGGTTTTATAAAAACAGATTTGTTATAATTTACAGTATTAAGAGTTTTTACATATGTTTCTGATATCTACCAACTACCCACAGTATTTGTCACTCGACCGGATCTGTGACTGTGGTCATATCACCATTGGCTGCCCCAATGAATGACGTATATCACTTAATTTTAGGTTCGCCCACCTAAAGTGATTAAAACAGTAGTAATGTGCACAATACCCCACATACTGGCTGTAATTTGGTGATTACATAAACTTAATCACTGTAATTATAATTCTGAAAATAATTTGGAGTATTGTAAAACATTTGATAAAAAGAGAATGACTCACTTTATAAATATGCAAGATTGAGTTAACAAGCTTCTTGATTCTACTTCTTCCGATAATTAAGCATGCACTTTATTATTCTGGATCTTCTGATGATTTATTAGTTTGTTTGATTGTGAGTGTGTAGTTGGGGGTATTTTTGGTAGTTTAAACATATAGTTTAACAGAATGGAATACGTATTTGTGTAAAACCCAAATCAAACCTTAACGGTAGTCACGAGATTCGAACCTTAACGAATTTCACAAAGTATAGTCTTATTCAGACAGTACTTTGGTATCCATTTAATGAACTCACAAAGTATAGTACTTTGGATTCCGTTTAACGAAATTCACAAAGCACAACACTTCGGCATTCGTTAGATGGTTCCTGAATCGATCGGACAGAACATCGCTTTGGTGATTATTGGTTAGAACACCAACGTATAGAGAGAAGAAATGAACAAAGGAAATGAATTCCTAAGTTTCCTATTTATAGGTAGATTTATTCCTTAGCTAGGAAGTTTCCTTAACCATTAAGTTTCCTTAACTATTAAGTTTCCTTAACTATTAAGTTTCCTTATCCATTTAACTAAATAACTTACTTAGCTTAATTAATCTTGCTTAGCTTAGTTAATCTTTAATTAATCTTGATTAACTTATTTAATCTTGATTAACTAATTAATTAATCACACTTAACTTAATTAACAGATTAATTAATCTATTCAGCTAACTTAACTGTTAAGTTTATTTAACTATTAAGTATTCTAGCAGTTTCCCGATTACGAGTTCTAATTTCTAGACACAATGGAACTCGTATTAGTGTACTAACTCAAGTCAACTTTAACGATAATCACGAGATAAAACCCTCACAACGATTTACAAGTGCAATACTTAATAATTCAGCGGATTCACAACGAATGACAGAGTATAGCCCGAGTTCGGACAGCACTCAAACATTCAAGTCGAAATCACGATGAATAACAAAGTATAACTCAATTTGAGCAGCACCCAGACAATCGTTGGATAGTTATAATCGATCGGATAAAATATCGTACCAGTGATTAGAGTTATTACCCTAATAACGGGCAGAGTTTAGGGATTTAGAGGGTAAAATCCCGAGCTATTATTTACAAAAATAAAAACTGACGGAACGAATTGAACATCGATCGAGTTAATACCCGGCATCGTAGCAGCACCCCGCTACACTAATTAGTGCTTCGTGTGTGTTTTGGAGTAAATAACGTATAACTTGACGTCAATTTAGAGTTTGAGCGTCGTTTGAACAGCAGACTGTAAGTGCCAATGTCTGCTATTTATACACAAAAATCGGACATGCTTACGGACCGTAAGCCTTATCCCTTACGGTTCGTAAGGGGTACGAACCGACTATAGGGTAGCCACATTTGGGACTAGGCCTGCTGAGTTGACAGAAATTTCGAATGAAATTTTAACAACGAGTATTTTAAGATAATCGTCAACTAGGTTTGTCCCCCTCTGAGTTTTAGGGGCCCTGATCCTGATTCCGATTGTTCTGAAAATTTTAAGGTTTGTGCAGAATCGCTTGGGTGTCTCAATTAGGGTTTCCTTATTGGATAATTATCATACTAAGTATTAATTTTAGTGAGAGTTGTTACAGACAAGCCGGTGGTGACTTGCGTTTGAAGGGCTTGCTTTAAAGGTATGTAACTCGACTCGTTACATTGAGTAATTTGATAGCTTGAATATGTATAGTTGCGTTATAGAATAAAGGTTGTGTTGATTAAAGTGGAAATATTCATTACTTGAAATAATAGGATAAGAATTGGTTAGAAGTCGTTTGGTAGTCATCGTAATGGAGGATATCCGTAGATGAGCCAAATGGGTCGAATAATGGCGAATTAATTAGTAATGAGTTGATTTAATAAGTTAACATGGGCGCTAACAATCACAAGAGCATGAAGCCATAAGTTTGGTAGCGAAGTTCCGGTGATAATAAGCCCCAGAAGTTTGGGTAAAAAGTGCCTTATGTTACTATTAAAGAAGTGGCAAAATAAGGGTAATTAGAATGGGTCGAATAAATAGTGATCTTTAGTCGTTCGTCCCGTAAACCAAATTTTTTGGTCCGGCAATCATTATAGGTACGTCGGTATTGAATTTATAGACGTATAGTAAAAAGAATCACCTAAAACGGGCTTACGAGTCAAAAGTTATGGTCAATTGAAGTCGGAAAACTGAATTTCCGGAGCTGGCAGGAAATGCAGGTCAAAAACCTGCATCTGCTGGAAAACCGTCCCCTCCGCGCTACGCGACAGGACCACTAGGGTCTGGCGCGACACACGAGGAACGTCGCGCCACGTGAGGGTCCTTTGCGACACGCGACAGGACAGAAACTGGAATTTTATTTTAATTCTCGTGATTTGATGTTGGAACTTGTTTATACACTCCATATAAATGTCAAAACTAACATCTTAAGTGGCTTTGACCTTAGGTGACAAGGGGAACTCTCCGGATGGCGGTCAAGCATGTTTTTGAAGAATCGAACACACTCTTTTGAAGCTTCCGCAATAGTTTAACTTGTTTAAGACAATGTTTGTGATGTAAACATTTTACGTGTCATGTTTTGAATGTTGGAACTAGTTTAATAGTCAACTAGTATGGGACCACTTTTGTCACACCCCGACCACGTAGAAAATACCAAACGTGGCGGAAATGTCGGGGAGTGTTGTAACAGAATTAATTGCTTCAAATCCATGGCAATTGAAGTTCCGTTTTATTGATCAAACATGAAAGTTTACATTGTTTAAACAAGAACCAAATAGTACATAACATAAATTAACTAGTTCTTGTCTCGTTTTAGGTCACTAAGGCACAGGTCCGCCTAAGTATATCTTGATAAGTCCTATGCATCATCTCCTGAAAACACATGTGAAAATAGGTACGTCAGCATAAAAATGCCTGTGAGATACATTGGTTTTGTGAAAACGGAATTCATGACTTATGTTTGAGAAAATGTTTAGTCATGAACCTTGTAATTTGCTTTGTCTTGTAAATCATTTGAAAAACGATAAGATCAGATGATATGTATAAATAAGAGAACACTGTATGGTTAAATGAATAACCAAGTAAAATGAGTTTGTATAAGATAAGTCGTTTGTAAAACAATGTCTTGTGAAGAATATGTTATTTGTGTAAGATGTAATGTATCTAAACTGAAATGACTTGGATAACGCTACGATATGTAATACTATACAAGCATTTATATATAGGAAGTACCAGCGGCGTATCCACCATGTTTGTATCATATTACATACGCCACGTTACTCCAACCATTTACCCAAACCAACCACCATGTAAATTGTTCATGTGCAAACCAAATGTCAAGTGCTATTGTGTAAACCATGTCGAAATGTCTATGTTCAACGTAAACCACCAAGTATGTATATCAATGTCAAAATGTTTATGTTCAATGTAGATAATGTAATGTGTACCCAAAATATATCTTGTATGGTAAGCGAGATGTATCAACTAAACCATATGTAAAATGCACAAAACAAGGTGTTGAAGTAAAACATGGTTTAAATCAACGTTATGTTTTGTGGAACAATGCATGCTCTACTGATATTAACATTTATGCGGTATTGTGAAAATGCATATATCCAAGCCTTGAGACTGTGGCGATAAACCCTTAAACAAATTAAAGGTTTATCTAGGTTATGTATATCGAATTCGGTCATTCCTTCCAATCAAAACAAACCCAGGATTTCAGGAACGGGAGTTGTCAATTCCTATGGTACCACTACCTACTAACGAATGGCGTAGCTAATGTTAATGAATGTATTGTTCCATGTTAAGCAAACCAAATGTTATACCAAAATAAAGGCATAAATAGCATGAAAATGAAATGTGAAACAATGTACTAAGTATGCACATAATGGGCATACATAGCATGAAATGTAATGAAATCATGTACTATAAATGTACTAATGAACATAGCAAGTATATGAATGTGAAAACGGGAAAGCATGAAAGTAACAAGTAGGCACATGTGTTTCACCCCAAAACAGTTTGGAAAACAGTAAAAGAGGGGTTCAATGTACTCACCTGAGATTGCTTTGAATTCCTTGTGTAATAATCACACAATGCTAGAGATCACGGGATATCAAACGACACCTAATAGGTAGCTATATTAATATACCGGACCAAAATCGGAAGGATCGGATAGTATGCGGGTTCGTAAACCAAACGAGTATGGAAACTCGTGTAATATGGTTTACCAAAGCCTACATACTAAAATGAAACCTAACCTAAGTGCTTACGGCCCATCACGACCCGTTTAGGTAGCTTATGCTACCTTAACGCGTCGTTCACGTAGAACGCGTTTGGAACGCCTAACATCGTGACCACAAGGTATAACCTTGGAAGGTTATAGCTATGGTCACCTAATGTGTTTGGTCGGATCCTAATGATCGACCAAATGGGTCGGGTTCGAAAGTATAAGCGATGGTTTAGATCGCTTACCTTACGACCCTATATAAGCACTATACTAAAAGTGACGAGCTAAGCACGTTAGAACATGCTTAACTAAGTTTAGAAAACAGGTTTGGCATCAAAACAAACGGCCTTGATGCTCACGAGTAGTTTGGTTACAAAATACGCAAGAATGCGCATTTTGGCCGAAACTACGACTCGGCACTGAGCCTAGATAACGTGGTAATCAGTAGGTATAGTCACTACGGACTATAACCATCGTGATCACGCTCACGTTATGAAGTTCTAATGAACTTCGTGTTGACCATAGGCTGGTCAATGCAGAAAGTCAACAAAACGTTGACTTTTGGACTCGAAAAGTGAATAAAAGAACGAAAGAATACTTACGGAGGGTCCCTGAATGCTAATCTAGATCAAAGAGCTCAGGTATGAAGCAATGGCATCAACTTAGAGCATTTTGATCAGATTTTTGTGGGTTTTACATCAAAAGGGGGGGGGGTATTTATAAGAAAGGTAGAGCCGTTAGGATCGTTTCTTGAATATCGTGCCACGATCTTAAGCGTACACTTGTCAAAATGTTGTGGTGCCTTATCTTCACCTTAAGCTCCTGAGATGGTGAAAGGGCATTGCCCTTTGGTGTGTTTGAAAGGCCAAGTTCAGCAAGAAAACAAAATTTCTGTTACTGAAGGTGCCATGCGGCCCGCATCAGGATATGCACAAACTCAGGCGGGCCGCCTGGGCCTGTCTGATCTGCACATACTTTCAGAAATGGCAGTTTTGGTCCCTGTTGCGTATTTAAGCCATTTCCGACACTTCTAAGGCCCGTAAATCCAACTTTAAGGCCCTAAAATGATGCCTAAACATTGTGGACATGAAACATGCTCAAAAATATGTCGGATGTTGGTTCGTTTGGCCGTACGATCGCGATGTTCGGGTAATTACGACGGAATGCGCATAAGCGCGAAAAATGATCCAAATGACGCGACGAATGGATTTTTCTCATGCCAAACATTAAGGCATAATATAAGGATACTTACATAAATTTTTGGACGTCCGGATGTATTCAGAACGTAAGTTATGCGCGAAAGTGCAAACTTATGCACTTTTTGACACTTTTAGTCCCTGAATGACCCAAAAGTTTATTTTAGCACACCGAACACCTTAAAGCCTATTTCTAAGCTATGTAAAGGATATTTATGATATGTTTAACTTATGGTCATGTTCCGGAATGTCTGTTATAGTTCAAATTGGCATACTTTCACAGTTTGTCAACTTTAGTCCCTGTAAGCGATTTAACTTGATTTTGCCATACCAAAGCCTTCAAAACTTATTTCTAAGTTATGTAAAGGTTATTTAAGGTATGTTAAGCCTATTTCACTATTACGGAGTGTTCGTTGCATTAAACTGATTATATTTACGCATCAGTGCGTGTATAACCTTCCAGAAAGCGATTTAGAGCTTGAAATCGAACAAGAGTTGATATGTGCAAACGATACACATATTTATACATGTCCAAAGTATGAAATACAATATTTCATTGGTTTGGCATTTGTTTGATGGTTGAAGTGACACAGGTGTCACAGTCTCCCCTACTTTAGGAAATTTCGTCCCGAAATTTAGTTTTAGAGGAAACTTGTGAAGACAGCTGTGACGGTTTCGCTTTCAGACAAATCCATTGAACCCTTAGGTAAAACTCTGGGCCATGTTAGGATCCATAGCGAAAATTTCAACCCACAAAGTGAAGTCCTTGTAGTAACAAAACTTGGAGTTTTGAACTACGGGCAGGAGAACGTTTCCCGTGAAGAGTTATCATAGGAAACTTGTGTGTGCTTGAAATCAGAATTGGGGAGTGTAAGGATAAATGACATTGGTCAAAATCCAAGACTTCTCTCGTATCACTACTCTTGTCACTGTAGGTCTTAACACATGACAAAACTTCCTGTGGTTTCTGTGCACTGAATTCCATAATTATGTGGGCCTCCATAATTACGTACTTCCTTGCAGTCCGCACAGTTCATTTCATAATGCGTATGGGAAAAAAATCAAACGAATAATCTCTTCAGCTAAACTACCCAAGAGAACTATTTAACTACATCAACGTAGGACGTCTTTAACTAGATTGTCGAACCAATCTATTTAACTTAGATCGACGTAGGATCTCTTTAACTAGACCACCCGAGGGCCTTTTTAACTATATCAACGCATGATATATTCAACTAGATTGTCGAACCAATCTCTTTAACTTAGATCAACGAATGATCTATTTAACTAAACTACCCACGGGGAATATTTAACTACATCGATGTAGGATGTCTTTAACTAGATTGTCGAACCAATCTCTTCAACTAAATCAACACATATTGTCCTTAAACTTTGGAATAGTACTTTATAATCCAAGGGACTTAACTACAACGTAGAAGTCCATTAAGGATTTAAGATATTTACCTTTTTGAATATCCTACTACGAATCCCTCATATGAAGATATGAAAGATTCCACGAGGATTTGGATAACGAATATCCAGAGTATACAAAAACACAAATGCATAATAGAAAACACAAGATGCATAAACACATAGTCATATAACCACAAAGATTGTTTAACTTGATTTGTTATCATTCTGTTAATTTGTTCTGCTAACTGTGCACATGTATTCAAAGCACACCAGGTATCCAATCAGTGGATTTTGATTGGTGCTTTAAATATTTCTAAGAATCTAACTATAAAGATAGAAAGATCTTAAAGAGAAAATTCGATTTCGATTCTAAGGAACCGAAATGATCGAATTTTGGTACATGAGGAATCCAATTAAGGACTCTGATTTGTATGATAATCATCCACAAGGGTCTAATTATGGGGATAAAAGATCCCATATGGATTTTTTTGAAGTTGAAGATGTTTCGAAACCTTGAACTGGACGTGTTTAAGTCAAAACACGAAGTAAAATGCTTATGAGGTTGAGATGCTCTATATGCCATGGCAACATATGGAGCGGTGTTTGAAAGTTAAATCTATGTATGAGGATAAATATTTTTGAAACTATGTATGTTTGAAGAAATCAGAACGTAATGGGTATGAAGATATCCTTGGTTATCTAAACAAGGATTCAAAGGTATAGCAGCACGATTACTCATAACGTCACTTTATTTCTTGTACTTTGTTTCTAAGAATAAAACGAGTACTTAGAAATTACCAAGAAAGTCATGAGTAAACGCAAAAATGAGAAGAATTTTCACGAAAGTAGTTTGCAAGGATCATAGTTCCTTAACGTAGGCATTATAGGGGAATGCCATTCATACTTGTAACCATACTTGTATATCTTGATAAGTCCTATGCATCATCTCCTGAAAACACATGTGAAAATAGGTACGTCAGCATAAAAATGCCTGTGAGATACATTGGTTTTGTGAAAACGGAATTCATGACTTATGTTTGAGAAAATGTTTAGTCATGAACCTTGTAATTTGCTTTGTCTTGTAAATCATTTGAAAAACGATAAGATCAGATGAAATGTATAAATAAGAGAACACTGTATGGTTAAATGAATAACCAAGTAAAATGAGTTTGAATAAGATAAGTCGTTTGTAAAACAATGTCTTGTGAAGAATATGTTATTTGTGTAAGATGTAATGTATCTAAACTGAAATGACTTGGATAACGCTACGATATGTAACACTATACAAGCATTTATATATAGGAAGTACCAGCGGCGTATCCACCATGTTTGTATCATATTACATACGCCACGTTACTCCAACCATTTACCCAAACCAACCACCATGTAAATTGTTCATGTGCAAACCAAATGTCAAGTGCTATTGTGTAAACCATGTCGAAATGTCTATGTTCAACGTAGGGGGGGGGGGGGTAGTTGCACGGACCTCCCATCCGCCGGAGTATTGCAACTCCGCAAGCTAGCTTAGCCCCATAGCTGCCTGGCGGTGATTACCCACGGTGAAGAGCCCCAACACCCCATTAGGGCATTGCCGGGAATCGAACCGGTGACCTCAAAAAGAGGCTGGGTGAGGCTGGCCAACTGGGCTACCCCAGAAGGTTGTCTATGTTCAACGTAAACCACCAAGTATGTATATCAATGTCAAAATGTTTATGTTCAATGTAGATAATGTAATGTGTACCCAAAATATATCTTGTATGGTAAGCAAGATGTATCAACTAAACCATATGTAAAATGCACAAAACAAGGTGTTGAAGTAAAACATGGTTTAAATCAACGTTATGTTTTGTGGAACAATGCATGCTCTACTGATATTAACATTTATGCGGTATTGTGAAAATGCATACATCCAAGCCTTGAGACTGTGGCGATAAACCCTTAAACAAATTAAAGGTTTATCTAAGTTATGTATATCGAATTCGGTCATTCCTTCCAATCCAAACAAACCCAGGATTTCAGGAACAGGAGTTGTCAATTCCTATGGTACCACTACCTACTAACGAACGGCGTAGCTAATGTTAATGAATGTATTGTTCCATGTTAAATAAACCAAATGTTATACCAAAATGAAGGCATGTGATGTAAACAATTTGTACTAAGTATGCACACAATAGGCATAAATAGCATGAAAATGAAATGTGAAACAATGTACTAAGTATGCACATAATGGGCATACATAGCATGAAATGTAATGAAATCATGTACTATAAATGTACTAATGAACATAGCAAGTATATGAATGTGAAAACGGGAAAGCATGAAAGTAACAAGTAGGCACATGTGTTTCACCCTAAAACAGTTTGGAAAACAGTAAAAGAGGGGTTCAATGTACTCACCTGAGATTGCTTTGAATTCCTTGTGTAATAATCACACAATGCTAGAGATCATGGGATATCAAACAGCACCTAGTAGGTAGCTATATTAATATACCGGACCAAAATCGGAAGGATCGGATAGTATGCGGGTTCGTAAACCAAACGAGTATGGAAACTCGTGTAATATGGTTTACCAAAGCCTACATACTAAAATGAAACCTAACCTAAGTGCTTACGGCCCATCACGACCCGTTTAGGTAGCTTATGCTACCTTAACGCGTCGTTCGCGTAGAACGCGTTTGGAACGCCTAACATCGTGACCACAAGGTATAACCTTGGAAGGTTATAGCTATGGTCACCTAATGTGTTTGGTCGGATCCTAATGATCGACCAAATGGGTCGGGTTTGAAAGTATAAGCGATGGTTTAGATCACTTACCTTACGACCCTATATAAGCACTATACTAAAAGTGACGAGCTAAGCACGTTAGAACATGCTTAACTAAGTTTAGAAAACAGGTTTGGCATCAAAACAAACGGCCTTGATGCTCACGAGTAGTTTGGTTACAAAATACGCAAGAATGCGCATTTTGGCCGAAACCACGACTCGTCACTGAGCCTAGATAACGTGGTAATCAGTAGGTATAGTCACTACGGACTATAACCATCGTGATCACGCTCACGTTATGAAGTTCTAATGAACTTCGTGTTGACCATAGGCTGGTCAATGCAGAAAGTCAACAAAACGTTGACTTTCGGACTCGAAAAGCGAATAAAAGAACGAAAGAATACTTACAGAGGGTCCCAGAATGCTAATCTAGATCAAAGAGCTCAGGTATGAAGCAATGGCATCAACTTAGAGCATTTTGATCAGATTTTTGTGGGTTTTACATCAAAAGGGGGGGTAATTATAGGAAAGGTAGAGCCGTTAGGATCGTTTCTTGAATATCGTGCCACGATCTTAAGCGTACACTAGTCAAAATGTTGTGGTGCCTTATCTTGACTCTTAGCTCCTGAGATGGTGAAAGGGCATTGCCCTTTGGTGTGTTTGAAAGGCCAAGTTCAGCAAGAAAACAAAATTTCTGTTACTGAAGGTGCCATGCGGCCCGCATCAGGATATGCACAAACTCAGGCGGGCCTGTCTGATCTGCACATACTTTCAGAAATGGCAGTTTTGGTCCCTGTTGCGTATTTAAGCCATTTCCGACACTTCTAAGGCCCGTAAAGCCAACTTTAAGGCCCTAAAATGATGCCTAAACATTGTGGACATGAAACATGCTCAAAAATATGTCGGATGTTGGTTCGTTTGGCCGTACGATCGCGATGTTCGGTTAATTACGACGGAATGCGCATAAGCGTGAAAAATGATCCAAATGACGCGATGAATGGATTTTTATCATGCCAAACATTAAGGCATAATATAAGGATGCTTACATAAATTTTTGGACGTCCGGATGTATTCAAAACGTAAGTTATGCGTGAAAGTGCAAACTTATGCACTTTTTGACAATTTTAGTCCCTGAATGACCCAAAAGTTTATTTTAGCACACCGAACACCTTAAAGCCTATTTCTAAGCTATGTAAAGGATATTTATGGTATGTTTAACTTATGGTCATGTTCCGGAAGGTCTGTTATAGTTCAAATTGGCATACTTTCGCAGTTTGTCAACTTTAGTCCCTGTAAGCGATTTAACTTGATTTTGCCATACCAAAGCCTTCAAAACTTATTTCTAAGTTATGTAAAGGTTATTTAAGGTATGTTAAGCCTATTTCACTATTACGGAGTGTTCGTTGCATTAAATTGATTATATTCACGCATCAGTGCGTGTATAACCTTCCAGAAAGCGATTTAGAGCTTGAAATCGAACAAGAGTTGATATGTGCAAACGATACACATATTTATACATGTCTAAAGTATGAAATACAATATTTCATTGGTTTGGAGTTTGTTTGATGGTTGAAGTGACACAGGTGTCACAACTTTAAAACTTAAATTTTGTACTAGTTCAAAGTAAAGTACTATTTTATCTAAAATCATGCGTATTCACATTAAATTCGATTAGGAATTAGATGGTTGTTACATTATAGTAGTAGGCCCCTCTTTTGAAGGTGACGTTACCCTCAACCCAGTAGTTTGAGTCAGCAAGGATACAATCCTAAAGGGTTGGATTATTGAAAGATAATTAATTAAGTTATTAATGCGTAATATGGTAGGCCCCTCTTTTGAAGGTGACGTTACCCTCGGCTAAGTAGTTTGAGTCAGCAGGGATACAATCCCAAGTAGCCGGGTTAATGTATTAATAGTAGTTTACATATGAGGGGATCAAGCCATTCGCACCCCCGCCATCCAATACCAGTGGGTATTGAAGGAGGTCCTAGTAAGCTTGACCCAGGTCCTTGCAGGATCTATACACTGAACAAGGAAAGAACCTTACCAAACCATTCCCTTAACCCCCGACCAGGTAGCCAACATATGTCTATATAGACCGTAGAGATATGAATGGTGTAAATCTTTTATTTTATATAGACAGTAAAATAACGCCCAGACACCACGGACAAATGATAAGGAAGTTTCACCTTCAACATAAGAAACTAGTTATTAAAGTCATTAATACATACCCAAATAAAAAGTGCGAAAAGATTAAAAAACAAAAGTATTACACTAAATGCTTGTCTTTACCAAGTGATGTAAGAGACTTAGGCAAACATGGCCTTTGATTGTTAAGAACTCTTACTATCAATCTTGGATCCCGAGACTACTACACACACTCTATGATGGATGATGGATGATGGTGGTGGATGTGGGTGTTATGATGGTGGTGGAGTGTGGGTAAAGTGGGAGAGAGGTGGTTTGTCAGGGGATGCCTTTGAAGTGAACCAAGCACCTCTATTTATAGCCTGCACAGAAGCCCGGACACGGCCCCGTGTCCATTGGGCACAGCCCCGTGTCTATCCACTTTCTCTTTCTTCATTAATTGTAGTTTGTATGCATTAGTTGACCACACCCCCGTGTCCGCTGGGCACGGCCCCGTGTGCAGAAGCGTATCTGTACTATCAAGATTTGCTTGTATTCTGCGAATCTTAGCGTTGACCACGGCCGTGTGGAGCTGGGTACGCCCCCGTGTTGGGAAATAGAAGCTTCTACAACTTTGTCTTTTATGCAGACACTTGGGCACGCCCCCGTGTCCGCTGGGCATGGGGCGTGCTCAACCTTCTGATATCTTGTTTTTGCTTGGGAAGATGTTGTCGAGGGGTCGGGCATGCCACGTTTATTCCTTTTCTTGTATTTATGTTAGATTTGGCTGTATTTTTGTTTCTTTTGTCCATTTACACTCATTTGATCCTGAAAATACAAAAGGAAGGCAAAAGCACACTTTTTCCAACATTAGTACTAAAAAAGGGTTAGTTTTATGCCTCATTTGATGTAAATTATATGTTGCATTTTACACACATCGGTAGATGAATCCTGAATTCAACTTCCCTGTCCGGTGGTAGTCCTGGTAATTCTTCTGGAAACATATCTGGAAACTGAGATACTATGGAAATATCTTTCAATTCTTTTCCTTTAGTGTTAGTGATTATGGAAATCAAATACACTAATGATCCTTTTTCTTATATAACTTGTTGTTTTCATCACAAAGACGAATTTCGTGGATCTAAAGGGCTTATCTCCTTTAATTGTGATCTTTTCACCTCTTGGTGAATTTACTTGGATTAACTTTTGATCACATAAAATACTAGCTTTATTGGCTATTAACCAATCCATTCCTAATACAACATCAAATCCTGCCAGATTCATTGGATAGAGGTTTGCAATAAACTTTTGATTTAAAAATTCTATTCTTGCACCCTGCAAGATTTCAGAAATCTGAATAGTTTCCCCAGTTGCTGTCTCTACTAGACATTCTTGTGGGAGTTTAGTTAAGGGTCGATTGAGAAGTTTACAAAATGAAGTATTAATAAAACTTTGGTTTGCACCAGAGTCAAATAATACTTTAGCAAAAACATCATTAACTAAAAACGTACCAGCTATCACGTCTGGAATCATCTTAGTATTCTTATTGTTCATGGCTGGAACTAGTTTCGGACAGTTCGGCTTGATGTGACCTTGTTCTCCACAGTTGTAACATATCCTATTGTTAGGTTTCTTCCTGCAGTCTTCTTCCTTGTGTCCAGATATTTTACAGAAGTTACAGTATATGGAGCATCTTCCAGAATGCTTCCTTTTGCAATACTTGCAATAAGGTGCAGAAGTAGAACCTACATTTTTCCCACGGTTGGAATTTCCAGAACGAAATTCCTGGGTAAGTCTTTGAGCTAGGTTCCTCCTCTGGTCCTCTTCTCGTGTACGCACTAATTCATCAGTCAAGGTGTTTGCTAGTTGTACAGCTTCTTCTATGGTTTGGGGTCTAGCTGCCTTGACTAGATGCCTAATCTCACTGATTAATCCCTAGATGTAACGGGATATTAATACTGGTTCTAGTGATGCAAAGGTTGGTACTATTCTAGCATATTCAAAGAATGTAGTAGTATAACCCTTACTATCCACTCCAGTCATCCTAAGGTTTAAGAATTTATTTGCTATCTGTTCTTTTTCATTGGGATGGCAGAATTTCCTTTCTACCATGTTTTTAAATTCCTCCCATTCCATATTATAAATCCTGTCACTTCCCTTAGATTGGAGGATAGTGTTCCACCATTCTAAGGCTGAGTTCTTAAACAGATTGGAAGCAAACATTATCTTATCCTCTTCAACACACTTGCTTATTTTTAAGACTGCCTCAGTCTTTTCTATTCAGTGTAGAGCTGCAACGGCCCCTTCATTGCCCGAGAATTCCATTGGTTTACAAGACCAGAATTCTTTATAAGAACAACCATAAGACATGGTTCTTCTTCTTTTGGGAATGAGCACTTGAAGTATAGGTCCATTGTTTACGCTGTGTTCTGGTTCAGTGGGTCGTTTACTACCATGGTTACTTTTATTATCCGCTTCCTTAATCTTTTAATAATATATGGCATTGCGTCTATAATTCCTTGTGCCACTATGTGTTGGATGGCACTGTTATCCACTTGGTTTCCATTATTATTGTTGTTCGGGTTATCGTTATTCTGGTTACTGTCATTCTGGTTTTCCTGGTTCACTTAGTTGTCCATCTGAATTTTAAACATTTACCAATTATTAATATCACAAGATAATATTTAATACAAACAATCACACAACACGCATATTGATCAAAACCGTCGAGCATTGCGACATACTCTATTTTATACCATGCATCCATATATATTACAATACAACTGAAATTGAAATTACACTACTATTAGGCATCTGTAGCTATTATCTAGTTTTTTTTTTTCAAACATACACACATTATTTATTATTATTTTATTATTATTATTATTACTATCACTGGTATGGGTTCATCCAGAACTCCATATTACGCTCGTCATACTTCCAGACGAGTCGTTCTCCTATTTGCCTCATCCTCTCGCTTCCTTCTAAAATGTCCTCACCAAAGGTTCGGAGTTCTTGCACATTTTCTTCACTCATTGGGGGTGCAGGGGCTGGTACTGGGTTTGGGAACTGGGGCATAGGTTCTTGGTAAGGATAAGGATTCTCTAGAATTTCCCTAATGTATTGGTCATTATCATAGTAGGGATCTAGAGGGTCCAAGTCTGGGTAAGCTGCTAGGTTTGGCATGGGTTCATCTTCTGGTATTGGGTAACGTTGCTGATAGTCCCTGTGCTCATCAAACCACGGGTCGTAGTATGGGTCTAAGGGATTGGGTGCGGGTATCCTAGGTATCTCTGTTGGGTCAAGGTCAAGCACTGGAATTTGATTTTCTGAGTTGACTTCAATTTCCATTGGTATTGTGGGAAACAGTGGTAATGTTTGGGGTGCTATGAGTTATCTAAATTAGGGTCTGCAGCTGTAGTTGCTAAAATATGAAAGTATGCTAGATTCCTATTGAGCATATCCTGGGTGTGAGCATATGTTTCTCTCTTAACGGCTGCTAAAGCTCGCTGTTGTTGTAACTTTTTAATCCTCTTCCTACGTTCATGCGCACCTCTGCTGAACCATCCTCTCTTCTTAGGAGGGAATGGCTCTTCAGATGCGCCTTGAACACGAATATCCCATCTTCATTGTCAGCTGAATACCCTGAGAGGGTAGGCTGTGAAGAGGTACCTTCGTCCCTAGGTGAGCTGGACAACTGACGGTAGGCGTCGGAAGGTCCTTGGTCGCTCATACTGTAAACTAACAAATAGTCAAATAACACACAACGATAATATACAGATATGCACGTAGTTTCGTAATTAATTTCCTAACATATTGAAAAAATTTTGGTGTCAGCAGAACACTTCTGTGGCTGAATCATTGGCTTAGCTCTGATAACACCTTCTGTCGCAACCCCCGTCCCCTAATTACCTGGGAACGGGCGGCCGCGACCATTTTCGGTGGTATCGATGTTTATCAATTTGGCAGCAGAATTTACATCAGGACCGTAGTTAGGAAATATTTTATCAGAGTAAAATACCACGCTTTTATAATATTAAACACATGGGAAAATCCCAAGTTTCAACTACACACATTTTATAGGGATAAACCCTATTTTATTTAAAAAAACATCTCTTTATTTTAGGTAACTTTATAGCCACTTTTCCAAGCCTTCAGTGCTGTCCAACTGGCTTCTATTTGGCTTTCACATTTTGTTACCTGAAACGCGTTTAAAAACATTTTGTTAGTGGGAAATACTGGTGAGTGAATCCCAGTTCAATCAAGAAGAGTTTTATCATTTAACAGTATTGAGAGTGATTACAATGTTTATATCTACACAATTACTCATTCAGTACTGTCAATGCTGACTGGTGGGTCATATTACACATTGGCTATCTCGTTGTCCAATGGTAACGTGTTCCACATTTTGTATACAAAACCCCAACATACCGGCAGTAATTGAAGAATTACAAAGACTCAATCTCTGCTATTTATAATTTAAAATAAATAAAGGTTTTGTAAAAACAGTTTGTAAAAAGGTTTACAAAAAGGAGATTACTCACATTGCTGTCTTAGGGTTTTCTTTAAGGATTTCTTGGTGATTATCTATTAATTACACAAATGCACACGCATTAGTATAATAACCCAATATTTACATTAGTAATACCCCCCCCCCCCCGAGACGGCATTCCAACGACTACGTCAGGCAGAACCACGATAGCCGTTACGGAACCCTAGATCAATCGGGCAGCGTATCTAATACGTAACCGGGGTTATGATACTTACAACGAGGCAGAACTTCGTTATTTAGGGGGGTATAATGCCCGGGTATAGTGCGTACTATAGAGAATTTGAGAGAAAGAAATGAATTTTGAACGATTTCAAATGAGAGCCGGAACTCTCAATTTATAGGGCTGATCAGACGAGGCGTCGCGCCCCGCGACGGAGACATAGAAGGGCTTCGCGGCCCGCGAGGCCAGCTAGGGTAGGCCCTAGCTTGGCTGACTCGGACACTAGACTCGACACGGTTGTGACACATGGCGGCACCGGAGGTGTCTTGGTGGCCTAGCCCATCGCGGCCCGCGACGGAGGTAGCTAGGGGCGTCGCGCCCCGCGAGCACCTCTGAAATTTTGTTTTTATTTAATTTTTGTAAAATTAAAGGTATTCGGGACCGGTTTTCGTATACGGGGTGTATGTTAGGACGTATTGGGATATTTTAATTATTTTTAGGGTGTCAGAATTATTATAAAGGGTTGTTATAGTAAACCCTTCCTTGATTGCTTCGTTATTGTGTTTATCGATGATATTCTCATCTACTCGAAGTCGAGAGCCGAACATGCGCAACATCTTCGTTTAGTTCTTGAGCTTCTTTAAGGAAATCGCCTCTACGCCAAGTTCTCCAAGTGTGAATTTTGGCTCGAGGAGGTTCAATTCCGCGGTCACATCGTTAACAGTCAAGGAATCCATGTCGACCCCGCAAAGATTGAAGTAGTTAAGAGTTAGATTACACCGAAAAACCCATCCGAAGTCCGTTCTTTTCTCGGATTGGCGGGTTATTACCGTCGATTCATCGCCGATTTCTCCAAAATCACTGTACCGCTTACCGCTTTAACACAGAAGGACAAACCTTTTGTTTGGGGTCCCAAACAGGAGGAAGCCTTCCAAACCCTCAAGTTTATGCTCTGCAACGCTCCCGTTCTTACACTTCCCGACGGAAACGACGATTTTGTTGTTTATTGTAGGGGTGAGCAAGTTTAGGTCTAGACCAAAAATAACCGAGAACCGAACCGAAAATATACCCAAGCCGACCTGAACCCAAGTATCTAGGTATTTAGATCGGTTCCAATTTTTCATATAAAATAGGGTCGGGTCGGTTATCGGTTCTTTTCATGGTGAAACCCGACTTGGACCTATGGACAGGAACCGACCCTATATTTAGGGTTGTGAATCGGTTCTGTATTTTATATTTCATCGGTTCTCGGGTCGGGTTGGGTTTTTCATTTTGCTCACCCCTAGTTTTGTAGGATCGTTTACGGACCCGAACGAGTCGATCAGAGGCGTTCTACTCAAAATGAAAGGCGGAAACAAACATAATGAGTTAGTTTCAGCAAGAATATCACTTTAAACTATCCTGTTTATTGATTCTGATAACAATTACAGCACGTAGACATTTCGACAGCGCTCCGCCATCGGTAACACTCTTCCCTAATTCCGTACTAACTGAAACAAAATGACAACTATATATAGGCGGACTAATTCCGCATGAAACCCACTTAAACGATATTTCAGTCAAGCGAAATTACAATCTCGCACGGAATTACCTAGTAATTTCGTACGGAATTACATAAAGACACTTCAAGCGGAATTAGTCCTTCATGCGAAATTAGACTTTATCTTGATATCTCGAACTTTGTGTCATGAGCAATGCAAGACTCGATACAAGACGAAGTCGACAGACGTATGCACCAATAGACTCCCCCTCGGATGTTGACGAGTCTTAAGTGTCGAGTCTTCGTATCTTCAGTCTTTATCAGTCTGATTGTTCTCTTTCCATCAGCACCAACGTACTCTCCTCGGATGTCTTCAGACTCCCCCTCTCAATGTGTTGGGTTCGTAGTCTGGCTTTTTGACAACACAGAGTCCTCAGGTATTGGAACCTGGCTCTCTATCACTCAGAATCAGGATCATGATCTGGCTCTATTCTCTGTTTCAGAATCCAGTCTATCCTGCACATCCTCTACCTCACAATAAATCTTCAAACAAAATTTATCACTCAAATTTATCCAGAATGATTTAACACAATTAATCACTGATGAACCACTTGAGGAAATCTTCAAACATTCTTAGATTTAACCAACTCCCCCTCAAATTGATCATCATGTTTAGCACTAGGAATTTCGAAAATCAGCTCTTCAACAACAGTTGTCGAAAATCTTTTTGGATTTTTCAAAAAATTTATGCTAAGACACACTAAAATCTTTTTGGTATTTTTGAAAGAAATGAAATGCAGTAAAGAAATATTTATAGACAATCTTTTTGTGAGTTTGTGTAAGAGAATCATATCAGTTTTTGAGACAAATCACCAACACCGTTAAGCTTTAAACATTTTAAGTTCTAAACAATTCACCTAGATTGTCAGTATACTGGTCCACTTAAATTTTCACACAAAGTTCAACTGTTTCGAGATACGAGATTAGTGTCAAAAGAACTTAAACTTATTCGCGTGTCCCACCTCTTGAATATACTCCCGTATCCAGATCCCAATATTCAGTATTACAGGTGAGTATACCTAGATGATATCTGTAAAAGGGTTAAATGCGAAACCGTGATAGCTCAGGTCAGAACTTCCGTTCAGCAGAGAGATGACGGCTCGACTTTTGGTGTGTTCCCTTTAGAGAATCTTTTCTTCAACAGCACATGATTAGCATTTTGCAATGTTTCATCATTTTTTGTACTGAGGGCTAGCTATTAAAGCAAATGCAAAGTATTATTCGGGGACTAGGCCATTGCTTCCGCAAAATCAGAAGTCCCGGGATAATACCCCAGATATCACTGAGTATAAAGACCTAGTATCTCAGAAAGAGGGACCTTTCAAACAAGATTTCGGGGGTTACCCATATATCCAAGAAATGTTCCCCACGAGATAAGCAAGTTTGAAATTTATGTTTATATCTCGAAAATAATTTATTGAATGTGCAAAAACCTACTGGCACATCCACAGTGAGATTGTTTATCACATTTGACTTTCCATTTCTTTAGCATGTTGTGATAGTCCACTGATGTACTATCATTTCCTCTTTTGACAACAAAAACTCGTTTTTGATTTTATCATGTTTTTTACTTTTTCAAATTTTTTAATGTTTTTGGATTTTCTGAAATTTTTACTCCCCCTAAATTTCAAACATATTTAAAGAAATTTGAAAACAAACTATACAATAAGATGACAACTTGATGTGAATTACTTCAATTCTCCATCCACTCGGCATAAACAATCAGAACTCCCCCTTACAACAAACTATTTTCCCATTAAGATTTCAAAACACTTAAATTTGTTTTAATCAAAATGGTTTTTCCGGAAAATATTTGTTGATTTTAAACCACTTATAGGTTAGGGGTTCATCATCTTGTTTTTTAACCACTTGAATAAGGATTACATCAAGTTCAAATTAATGACCTTGATTAATCACTTTGAAAGAACAAACCTCTGTACCACATGTAAATAAACACAACCAAACTCAATATAAAGAAATATGCCGATTCATGCTCCACTCTTACCAACCTGGAAGCTCCGGCAAGTCACTACCTGTAAAATTTAACAATTTTAAGATTCATTCACATAAACAAAACTTTATCGAGAATGATGCCGATTCATGCTCCGCGATTACAAACTTGGGATCTCCGGCAAGTCAGGTTTTTAATCAAAGAATATATCCACCCAAGCCTGACCAGCCTTGGGTGATACTAATTCATCTGCAGTTGGGGTGTAAGTTGCCTTCTTTGTAGCATAAAAATCTTTTACCCCTTTAGCCTTTCCCTCAACCATCTTCCCAAAAATCTTCTTCACATTTCCACTAAAGGTTTTCTCAACATCAAATTAATTCTTTTTAGAATAAAATTGATTCGAGATCTCAACTTTACCAATCTTTTGTTTAAAATTCTCAGTCCTCAATGGTGGAAAGTTCTCATCATCCATTGGAGGAACTGAGTTTTCACTCTTTTTAACAACATGTGGCTCTTCTGATTTTGTGGAATCAGATTCATTTCCAGGTTTTACGTCTGATTTCTTAACAATCCAAGCTTGATTGTCAAGATTTCCCCTTTTCTTGTAAAACCTTTTCGAACACTCACCAATTTCATATGTTGAATTTTTAAACACTTTAAACCTTTCAGTTGGTGGTTCGGTTATATCAACAACTATTTCTTTCAGTTATTCTGAGACTTCCTATTTTGTGTTGGTTGCTTTAGGACAGTTCCAGGCGATGTAACCAACTTCTTGACACCTGTAACAGGTTCTTGTCTCTTTTCTTTGATGAGCTTCATTTTTCTTCTTTTCAGCAAGAAATTCTTGATTTGATTGTCTCCAGAATGAGCTCTTCGTTTCATCCTCAACAGATATCCCTGACACAAATTTTGTATTTTTAGAAATTTTCTCATTTTTATAATTTTCTGGTGGAATAAAACCTAATCCTTTCTTTTTGAAATTACCATTATGGTTTGGTTTCTTTCGAAAATCCAAACCATAACTGTAACCCATTTTCTTGTTTATCCTTTGTTTAATTCTTGAGTGTAAGGTTTAGATTTTCCAGAAAGATTTACATCTTTTATTCCAGAAATATTAATTTCTGTCAATTTGAAAACCTTTTTGATCATTTTAGTTTTAACACCTCTTATTGGAAATTCTTTATCAAAATATAATTTGTCAGAATCATTCAAAGTATATGCAACTTCAAATGTTTCGTCATTCAAATTAGATTTTGACAACAAAAATTCTTTACTATACACTCGTTTTCCCGATAACTTTGGACTTTTGTCAGATGAACTCGAATTCCCGGACTCAGACATTGACTCAGACTCCTCATTCTTATCCAACACCTGATCGACCATCCTTTATATTAACTCGGACTCATGATCTGTGTCGGACGCTGTGAATGTAATGTCAATATTGTCTGGTAACACATCGACTATCTCGGACTCTAACTTTATATTGACTACCTTTTTTACTTGTTCCTCATTTGGTTTTCTAGGCGAATACCTTTCCCAAATCGGAGGCGGACACTTGTTATAACCAACACTCTGTTTCTTACCAGTTTCCTTTTTCTTCGGCTTCTTGTCGTCAAACGCTTCAAAACCTGCAACAGTTGGATAAATTCTGTCAATTAAATAATCAGAACTCGAATAACTTCTCAGTAATCGTTTGATTCTTTCATCTTCAGCTTTCTCAATTTCCAACTCTTGCTTCCGTTTCGCACATTCTTCAATGTAAAAATTTATCTCTTTCTGCTTAGACATCATTGTTGCATTCATCATTTTCAAAGCATCTTCTCTTTCCTAGTTTGTCTTTTGCAAATCATTCACAGTTCTGTTCAATACATCGTACGACTCTTTCACATTCTTCACATCAAACAACAACTTTTCTTTCAACTTTTCTAATTCACTAAACCTCTCGTCTTTTTCTTTACATTGTTTGCAGAATTCCAAACATGTAAGACATGGTTTTGTGATTTGAACAATCTTTTCAATCTCCACAATCTTCTCGACTTCAACTACCTTTTTCCACTTCAACTATCTTTTCAACAACCTTGACTTCTTTCATTTATTTTGCAGCTTTTCTCTCTTTAAGTTTCTTCAATTTATCTGCAAAATAAAATTCAAAACTGTCAGAAGATAAATGAGTTTTTTCCAATATTTATCTGTACAATATCTTCATCATCATCACTAGTATCTGTTGAACTGTTTTCAAAAGAAACAGATTCTTCATCTTCCCTTTTCTCTTCATCAGTTAACACTGCTATCCATTCTTTCATCAATTCTGGCTTTTGAACAATTTGAGCAATAAAAGCTTTAAACTCCCTATTCTCATCCATAAACCTATCCCCCAGCTAAATCCTGGAGCCAATTTCTCATCATCTTAATCAATGATACCATAATAAGCTTTATTATTAGCATCTTCGATCATCCTAGCATGTGCCGTTTGTGGTTCTTTTTGTTGATGCGGTTGATGAGCGATTTGTTGATATATAGCCTTCCAATAGTAATCATCTTTTCCAAAAGGATTCTTTGCTCCACTAGCTTCCTGATTTTTGCATTCTCTTTTGAAATGACCTTTCTCCCTGCATCGAAAACAAATAACTTTAGATTTATCAAAACCTAAATTAGAGAGATTTGCATCTAAGAAATCATTTCTTCCTGTAATCATTTTAAACTTTTCTGCTCTCCTCAAGACGCTAGCTAGACACCATTTGATGTCCATGAGCTCCAATTCTTCTGCATCGATCTGATCATAGTCTTCCTTGGTTAGCATACGATTGCCAATTTTTCCAGCAATCAATCCTTCATAAGATTCCAAAGCAGTAACCAGTAATGCCATGTGACTTTTAACCACTTCTTCAGAAAAATTCTGACCATTTTGAAGATGCAATGCAACATTGCACTGAATCATATGTCCATTACCAACATTTGAACTTTGAACATTTGGAGGATTAACATTTGAAAATCCACTAGTGTTGATTGAACTTTGACTAACTGATTCGGATGAATTTCCTGCACTAAAAGCAGTTTGGATCTTTGGACTTGCTTCAACAGTTTGAACATTCCCTTTGTAGTACAATTTGATATCTTGTTGATTGCTCGAGCTATTCATTCTGGCAATCTTTTGCTGTTCCAGATCCTGTGCCTCAAGCTTCTCAATAAATTGTCCAATTGACAATCTGCTAAACTCTCCAGAATTCTTTAAGATCATGAGATAAGTACCCCATTCTTTCTGTGGTAATGCGTCAGCTAACTTTTCAACCCATTCTGCTGGAGTTTTAGTAATTTTCAACTGAGACATGGTGCGCACAAGATGACAATATCTCTCAATGAGAGTCTTTGTAGATTCACCTGGCATACTTGTAAACAACTCAAACTCTTTTTTCAGCAAAGATGCACTACCATCATGCTGAAGCATCTCTGTACTTCCTTCAAATTTCTTCTCAAGTGCCTCCCAAATCGAAAATGCACTACCATCATGCTGAAGCAAAATAAAAATGTCTTCTTTGACAGCTTGTTGTAAAAGGCTAATCATCATCTTTTCTCCTTTATAACTGTCTCTCTCGTTGTCTGTAAATTCTGAGATGATTTTATCAACTTTCAAGGTAGTCTGTGGTCTCGGGACCAGAAAACAAGAATAAAGATGGAAACAGAGGCTGGACACGGCCCCGTGTTCAGTGGACACGGCCCCGTGTTCAGGGTCTGTATCTGGGCGTTATAATAAAAGTTACTGGTCTCGTTGAGCACGGGGGCGTGTTCAGTGAGCACGACCCCGTGTTCAGACTCTGTATCTGGGCGTTTAATGAAAAATATGCAGCATGGCCCCGTGTTCAGTGAACACAGCCCCGTGTTCAGGCTATTATAAATGCAAACTAAACTAAAATGCAGAAAAATGTGCGCGCGTTTTGAAAAAGTTTTGAAAAACTGATTAGGCCGTCGATTTTAAGCTTTCTTAAAATCCTTGTGTCCCCGGCAACGACGCCAAAAACTTGATGTGTGCGAGGTGTTATAATATTAGGTATATATTTTAAGCCCTTTTTACACTTTTTAACCAAGTTTTAAATTTATAAAACACGATATTTACTAACACTAAACACACATATGGGCAAGTGCACCCATCGTGGACGTAGTATAGTGTTGGTAAGATACCGAGGTCGTCCAAGGACACAAGAGCTTTTAGTACCGGTTTATCCTCAACGTCTAATCAAATCAAAATGTTAGAAAAAGATTTTTAAACTAAGAAAATAAAACTAACTAAAATGCTGAAAAATAAAATAAAAGTAAAAACAGATAGACAAGATGAATCACTTGGATCCGACTCGTGTGTAGTGCAACCTCTGATTATTTTCGCACTTTTGCACTTGTTTAAGAGATTATCTTCGTTATTGTAGTAGGCCCCTCTTTTGAAGGCGACGTTACCCTCAACCCAGTAGTTTGAGTCAGCAAGGATACAATCCTAAAGGGTCGGATTATTGAAAGATAATTAATTAAGTTATTAATGCATAATGTGGTAGGCCCCTCTTTTGAAGGCGACGTTACCCTCAGCTAAGTAGTCTGAGTCAGCAGGGATACAGTCCTAAGTAGCCGGGTTAAAGTTTTAACAGTAGTTTAACTTATGAGGGGATCAAAGAGTTTGGACCCCCGCCATCCAATACCGTTGGGTATTGAAGGAGGTCCTACTAAATTTGACCCAGGTCCTTTGCAGGATCTATACACTGAACAATGGCAAGACTCTTACCAAACCGTTCCCTTAACCCCCGACCAGGTAGCCAACATACCTCCATATAGACCGTGGAGATATGAATGGTGAAAATCTTTTATTTTATATAGACAGTAAAATAATTCCAAGACACCACGGACAAACGATAAGGAAGAATCACCTTCAACATAAGAAACTAGTAACTAAAGTCATTAATACAAAACCAATTAAAAAGTGCAAAAGATTAAAAATAAAAAGTATTACACTAAACACTTGTCTTCACCAAGTGATGTAAGAGACTTGGCAAACATGGCCTTTGATTGTCAAGAACTCTTACGATCAATCTTGGATCCCGAGACGAGTCACACACTCTATGATGGACAATGGATGATGGTGGTGGATGATGGTGTTGTGATGGTGGTGGGTGGTGGGTGAAGTGTGAGAGAGGTGGTGTGCCAAGGGATGAGTTGCAAGAGCTCCAATCACTCCTATTTATAGGCTGAACAGAAGCTCGGGCACGGCCCCGTGTCCATCTGACTCTCTCTCTTCATTAATTGTAATTCGCAATTACAATAAATGCGCCTGCAAGAAGTTGACCACGCCCCCGTGTCCGCTGGGCACGGCCCCGTGGTGGGCAGTAGAAGCTTCTATGGGTTTGTCTTTTCTGCTAGCACTTGGGCACGGCCCCGTGCTCACTGAGCACGGGGCGTGTTCAGTCTTCTGTCTTCTTTGTTTTGCTTGGGAAGATGCTGTCGGGGGGTCGGGCATATCACTTTTGTTCCTTTTCTTGTATTTATGTTAGATTTTGCTGTCTTTTTGCTTCTTTTGTTATTTTGAGCTCATTTAATCCTGAAAATACAAAAGGAAGACAAAAGCACACTTTTTCCAACATTAGTACTAAAAAAGGTTAGTTTTAAGCCAAAATTGATGTAATTTATATGTTGCATTTTGTGCACATCAACACTTTTTTTAAGGAACTCACTTCACTACTTGTGATGATGAGGCCGGTAACTCAAGGACTATTTAGATAAAATATTTATATGTATAAGTTTGTCTCCAATGTGGTCCTAATTAGGTTGTTCGTCTCCTATGTGGTCCTTAGGTTCTCATAAACCTATGTGGCATACGATGGGCGAAGCCTCATAGAGTCATG
The DNA here is from genome assembly GCF_002127325.2 of Helianthus annuus. Lineage (NCBI taxonomy): Eukaryota > Viridiplantae > Streptophyta > Magnoliopsida > Asterales > Asteraceae > Helianthus > Helianthus annuus. Next base: position 141,982,461 of record NC_035442.2, read on the forward strand.
GACCGTTAATTACGCATTAGTTCATGGATATTTTTTGGGGTCAATGTTCATGGAGACGTGGGGTGTCGTATCAACTACTAGCTTTGATTTTTATATGTTCTTGTCAGAAGACGTTTTTTTGAACGATCAACAAAATATTCTATTACTTACTAAAGGCCAAAGAGATTACTAGCCACATATTCCATAATGAAATTACAGCAATACAACATACAGCTACACCAAAATATGAGCATTCAAGATTACCAGCCCACTTTGTGCACATTGAACCCATGCCATACAACAATACAACATACAGCTACACCAAAATATGAGCGTTCAAGATTACCAGCCCACTTTGTGCACATTGAACCCATGCCATATATTCCAGTCGAGTCCAACCTGTTTTGATCTAGCCTTGACCCATAGAAAGCTTAAAGCCTTTACGTCTCCTACCACCTTCTTCAACGGCCAACGAGTCTGGTTAAAAACCAATTCGTTCCGAGCTTTCCATACACACCACATCACCGATAAGCACACAGCATGCACAGCTTTTTTTTTTACTTCGGCGACGCCCCCACAAAGTTATGACCCTCCAATATATCTTTTAATCCAAACGCAAAAATAGGTGGAACCTTAAGCCACATAGAGACCGCTTGCCATAGAGCCTGAGCAAAGCCACACGAAACGAACAAATGCTCAGCCGTTTCGTTTGACTCACCACATATTGGACATAAGGTGGAGCCCACCATAATGTTGCGACGCGTCAAAGCACATTTGGTTGACTCACCACATATTGGCCATGTTCTTGTCAGAAGATGTATTGATTGGTTAATTGGTTTGACTTAGAGCATTCTCATTGGAGCTCTATCTTCATCTCTAAAAAATCACTTCTTTTTTTAATTTATTTAACCTCACCCTCTACATCAATCTTTATATATATCTTTCTCTTTTCCATATTTGAAGTACACACTATAAATGCTTGAGGTCCACTATTTAAATTTTGAAGATGATAGAACAATCACATTACTTCTGCTGTCTTCAACCCTATAAATTAATAAAAATCGCATTTCTCTAAATATATCTCTTATTTTAAAAACCTTCTACACGGAAATAACGACTTTTCATATATAGGAGGAAGATGTGGGTTTTCTATGAATTTTAAGGGATGGAAATAAAGATAGATAGTGGGATATAATGATGTTTTTATTATTATTTTTTTTAAATATTAAAGATTGGTGAGGGATAATAGATGAAATGTGATTTATTATAGGAAATTGAGAATTAAATTAAATAAAAGAGGCAAATTGGAAATAAATAATCCCAACTCACTGTTATTGGCCAATAATAATCCCAACTCATTTAATCACCAATAATAATCCGAACTATTCACTTTTGTTTGTAAAATACTCCCACGTTAAAAAAACACTAACTAGGTTAAAATATTGCTGATGTGGCTTAACATGTGTGGACTGACGTGGCTGGTTAACATCTTACCTGTGTATAAAATGATTATCAACCTCAATTGCACACACAATCGACTGAATTTGCCCAATTTGTAGAATTAGGGTTTTGAAGGAGAGTGCGATTGTGTGTGCAAATGAGGCTGATAATCATTTTATACACAGGTAAGATGTTAACCAGCCACGTCAGTCCACACATGTTAAGCCACATCAGCAATATTTTAACCTAGTTAGTGTTTTTTTAACGTGGGAGTATTTTACAAACAAAAGTGAATAGTTCGGATTATTATTGGTGATTAAATGAGTTGGGATTATTATTGGCCAATAACAGTGAGTTGGGGTTATTTATTTCCAATTTGCCAATAAAAGAATATATAAGAAATCTCTTTTTTTACGACGTACAGTTAGGATGTCGCTAACCGGATTAGTATGTTAGTATCACCAAGTTAGTATTAAAATCACCCCTTGCCTGGATTAGAACACAGAACCTTAAAAAAGCAAAAAAAAAAAAAAAGCAAAGCTTTGCACCTCCTCTTTAACTACTAGGGTAAAGAATTGGAAATTAATTAATCTATGTGGTTCTCTGTTACCGTCACCGGAAGTGCTCGACGATGAGGTACATCTCGGAATAGTGTGCAAGGTTCCTTGGTTCTCATTTCGGTAGGGAACCTCGTGGCTACCTTTCTCCCAATTCAGTTTGTTGCTTCATCCATTCGCCTTTCGGGCCGGTTGGTTTCTTGCAAGGTTCTTTTCTTCTTCCCTTGGTTCTGCTTTGTTAGACCCAGTTTCTTGATTGCTTAGTAGGTCTGATATCGGTCACGGCTATCGTCGATAGTTTAGATTGATCGGTTCGAATCCTATTAACCTTTTAAAGTCCTGTGGTTTTTGTTTCTTTTCTTTGCTATGAGACATAGGGGAGGGAGGGGTCACTTCGGCAGTTATGGTGTTACCAATAAGCATTGCAATAAAGAAGATGGATGGAATACAGTTCTCAGTAGAAAAGAAGCTAGACAGGGAAAAAAAATTTGAACAGGGAAATCCGACTTCGCAACGCTACATCCTTCTTCATTTCCAATCTGCCTAATGGATGTAATCAGGAGAGACGGTGGAAGGCTTTCAGTTTTTTGGATAATGTTGAAGATGTTTTTGTCCCTTGGAAAAAAGATAGGGCTGGGAATAAATTTGGGTTCATTAAGCTCTTTAACGTTCGGGAAGTGGATAGATGGTGCGATAATCGGGGTAAACCTGGCAAAGTTCAACATGGATGGTTCGAAGTCTATGATGAATAAAATGGGGGAGAGGGTCTCGGGTGATAGAGTCTCGGTTTTTTCCAGGCTTCAACCGACGGTGCATGCTGCAAAACCACCTGGTAAGACCCAAGGTAGGAATTCAGTGAATCATCCGAAAAAGAGAACCTATTGTTCTGTTGTCAATCTGAATACTAATGGGAACCGTGAAGTTATTATTGAGCTTCCCCCTATGAACTCCGAGACCAAGAAAAAATGGGAATTCAGGTCCCTTATCGGTGAAGTAAAGGATATAGATATTCTTAATAATTTGAATGTTCATCTATCTGGTATCGTGGAAAATGGTCTTGAATTAAGGTATCTGGGTGGGCTCAAAGTGTTGTTGTGTTTCAATCACCCTAATGATGCGGAAGAGTTTCGTAGTCTTAAGGTTGAAGTATGGGAAAAGTGGTTTTCGAGAGTGTACGTGTGGGAGGGGATTCCACCCCTCTATGAGAGGGCTGCCTGGATAAAAGTTTTGGGGGTGCCAGTCTCCCTCTGGGATCGACATGTGTTCAACAGGATTGGAGAACGCTGCGGCCGTCTCCTGGTCAAATCTGAGGTTAATGCTCTAGATGGAAACATGGCAGAAGACCGTATGGCCATTTTGATTCACACAGGCAAGAGAGTCTCTTCGGAGTTCACTCTAAACTGGAAGGATCATATAGTCAGGGTATGGGTGGAGGAAATTCCAGGCCAATGGTGTCCGGAATTCTTAAAACCGTCGGAAACGGAACCGGAGATAGGATCCCCTGAATGGTCATCGGAATTTGGAAGGTCTCCAGCGAAAAAAAGTAGTAACTCAAAAGGTTGCATGCTTGGAACTCCAATTACGTGCATGGAAAAACAAAAAGTCTTTTTATCCCCCAATACAGCAGTGCACGTGCAGGATGAGTCTCTTGGGATCCAGGTATCGCCGTACAATAGTATTGAAGAAGAGAGAGAAGAGGTGGGGCCTGTATTGAGTAAGGGACAAGGTGTAGAGCAGGTTGGGCTTTTTACTGCTGACACTAGGCCCAGTTATATCACAAACAGGCCCGATCATGTTAACAAGGCCAAGAAAAAGGTCCAAAATTTAGACATTCCAGATCTTAATCAGGAGGTGGAGAACACGAACACATCAGATCCGTTTAACCTTGAGGAGATATTCAGAATGGAGAAGAAGGGTAATAGGGCGAGTGAACCTGATGTGAGAAGCAAGAATCAAGGGGATATGTCGGAAGAAAATACGGGGGAAGTGCAGGCTCGTCGCAATTTTGAGGAAGAGGTTTCTCGCACGATGGAATTTGGGGCCTGTTTGGGGATAGGTGTGGACGGTTTTGAGAATCATGTGAAAAATCTGGCATGTGGGGAGATGGAGATAAACCGGTGCCAATTAATTTAGTCTCTATTAATATAAATGGGGTGTCGGATCCTCGGAAAGGTTTTTGGATTCGGAAGCTAAAAGGGAAGATTAAAGCTAATTTTATAGGCATTCAGGAGACGCATCAGGAGGGGTTATCCGAGTTTGCCATTCGCCGCTTCTGGGACCAATCTAACATGAGAGCTGCGCCGGTCGATTCTGTTGGGAGGTCCGGGGGGTTTGGTGTCGATTTGGAATCCGGATGTTTTCAGTGTGGATTAGGTTAATAAGAATCATAGATACCTTCTTTATCGGGGCACCTATTGGGTGTGGTTGATAGGGTTAATGTTTTAAACCTCCATGCCCCAAATGATACTGTTAGCAGAAGAGCTCTGTGGGTCGAGTTAGCGGACTTGTTAAACCAGCTTGGAGGAATGTTGGTCTTATTGGGCGACTTCAACGAAGTTCGGACGGAGGGGGAGCGAGTTAATTCTAGATTTGATCGTGGGGCTTCCGATGCGTTTAATAGCTTTATTTCAAGTGCTGGCCTTCTTGAATACTCGATGATTGGGGTAAGTTGACTTTTATTTCTGGTCATGGAGCTGTTAAATTAAGTAAACTTGACAGATTCCTAGTTAGCGATTCGTTTATGAGTACATGGCCAAATGCCAAAGTTGAAGTCCACAAAAGGGGTCTCTCGGACCACTGCCCAATTTCTCTGTCATGTTCGGTTGTTGATTTTGGGCCCATCCCTTTTAAATTTTTTAACTCCTGGGTCGGTGAGCAAAAATTAACGGAGATTGTCGATTTCACTTTGAACAATAACGGTGGTGGGGAAGACCTAGGCAGTAATGGGGGTAACCTGGATACGGTCCTTGCTGCCATACTTAAACAAATCAAGTCGGAGATAAAAAAATGGAGGAAAGACGTTACCATAGCTGAAAACAAAGATCTGAAAGCCATGGAGAATTATATCGAGCAACTTGAAAATAAAGCCATAAACGGTCCGTTAACTGAAGAGGAAAAAAGGATCAGAGTTGAGCTTCGTGTTAAAGTTGATAAGATAGAGATAAAAAAAAGCTAAAGACATCCAATAAAAGGCTCGGGTTAATTGGTTGAAATTTGGGGATAAAAACAGCACTTACTTTCATAAGATTATCTCGATAAATATGGCTAGAAATAGGATTAATGGTCTGAAGTTTCACAATAGAGTTATTTCAGACCCAGTGGAGTTGAAAGAGGAAATAAGAAATTGGTTTAAAACACAGTTTTCGGAACCAATCAGACGAAGACCGGACTTCCTTTGTTCTGGTCTGCCGAGTATCTCGGAGCAAAAAGGAACACTCCTGTGTGAAAGGTTCTCAGAAAACGAAGTTTTATTGGCGATTAAAAGCTGTGACAGTGGAAAGGCCCCGGGCCTGGACGGATTTACGCTAAAATTCTACAAAGCTTTCTGGGTTAAATTAAAACCTCTTATTATGGGAATAACGAACGATTTCCACCAAAAAGGTACCATAAGTCTTGGCTGTAACTCCTCATTTATCGCCTTAATTCCCAAATTGAACGATCCTCAAGAGCTTGCCAACTTTTGTCTGATTTCTCTTGTGGGTTCGATGTACAAAATTATAGCGAAGGTTTTGGCCAATAGAATCAAGTTAGTCATTAACGATATCTCTTCTCCTACCCAATCGGCTTTCGTGGGGGGTCGGAACATTTTGGATAGCCCTCCCATTATCAGTGAAGTTGTTGCCTGGGCAAAAAAATCCAAAACAAAGTTGTTAGTCTTTAAAGTGGATTTCGAAAAGGCGTACGACTCGATAAATTGGAAATTCCTGTTTCGGTTGATGGAGAAAATGTCTTTCCCGGAGAAATGGATCACTTGGATTAAGAGCTGCCTCGTCTCTGGTATGGGATCTGTTCTGGTTAATGGCTCGCCGACGAAAGAATTCAAGTTTAAAAGAAGCTTAAGGCAAGGTGATCCCCTCTCGCCTTTTCTCTTCATCATTGCTATGGAGATAATTAGCATCTTCATGAAAAGGGGGTGTAATTCGGATTTATTCCAAGGCTGCCAACTCCCTAATGGTGGCCCGACCATATCCCATCTTTGTTATGCTGATGATGTGCTCTTCATCGGAACTTGGTCGGAAAAAAATATTATAGCTTTGAACCGGCTTTTGAGGTGGCTTAATCTAATCACTGGGCTCAAAGTCACTCATCATAAGAGCAAAGTTTTCGGGATTGGAGTCATTGATAGTGACGTGGCTAGGCTCGCAAGTATGGTAAATTGCGAAGTCGGTTCTCTCCCTTTCTTGCATTTGGGTGTTCCTATTGGAGTCAATATGAAAAGAGCGAATTTTTGGCAACCGGTCCTTGATAAATTATCCTCTAAATTATCCAAATGGAAAGCTAGACACCTCTTGTTTGCTGGCCGTATGACCCTTGCCAAGTCGGTTTTAGGGAGCCTTCCATCTTATTATGTAACACCCCGAAAACGAGTTTGGTAATCAAACCACGTTAACATTTATGAACGGGTAAAATACCGTTAGTGGTGAAATTAACCCGGTAAATATTAGGAATTAAATAAATAAACCTAATATTAATTAAAAGGAGGATAAATACTTTGAGAAAAACAAAGTTTATAAAAAGGGCCCGAGTTAACGGGACTTAAAGTAAAACAGGTTATAAACCCCGGAACCTACTAAGTTAACTAGGAATAATTAACTTAGTTATTAATGGGTAATTAAGTGAAGGAATAAAAAAAATAAAAATCAAGACTTATAACCCTCTTTATAAAAATAACCTCTAAAACACGAGGGACTAAATGTGGGCAAATAGGAAAGTGTTTTAATTAAAACATTTATAAAAAAAATTAAAACACACACATGTGTGTGTGTGTTCGGTCGAACCAGGAGGAGCCAGGAGAAAAGGGTTATAAACCCTAGCTCAACAATATCTTCAAATTTGAGGATCAATCGAAGGCCAAATTCAGATTTGAATATATATATATAAACGATCACCAAGTCAAGGGGATCATAAGTTATGTCGAAATTTATATTTTGGTGATATTTTGAAATCTTGACAATCATGCATGAACGAAATATTTGTATGAAAGTTGAATGTTTTAGTGAAATTGATGTGAATTTAGGTCTAGAAACAAAACCTAAGGTTCAAACTTGTTGAATTTGTGCCATAAACTAGTGATTAGTCAACTAATCAAGTATGAGCTAAATGGGTTTTTGTAATATGATGATGATAGTGCCTAACTAGTGATTATGATCATTATATTTGATAGTAAAGGCAAGGTACTTAAACAAATTTCAAGTTTGAGTACTTGACCATACATGATTCAAAATGGGTCTTGAATGTTGTAATGAAATTAGTAATTTATTTCATGAATATGGATGATTGAAGTCATAATATCTACTAGTAGACATGTAAAACTCGATTATATTAGGTGTTCGGATGAATGCTAATGATATGACGAAACAGTCTCACTAATAAATGAGGACCCTTAGTTCTTGTGAAATGAATAATTAAGTTAGCTTTGATAATCGCTCGAACTAATTGAAGTATTGGAAATATAATGAACTGGGTTAAAAGATTAGTTAAAACGGTATCTTAAAAAGAACGCCTACCGGGTAAATTGTGAATGCCTAAATTAGTTAATGAACTTGAATGTGCATTTTATATACTAATGGGCATTTGACTTTTAAAAAGTCAAACTGACCTACAATACGATGAATGGTAATTTTGTTATGAAATGCGTAAGGTGGAATAATCGTATTGAATTATGATTAATCTAACCACCTTGTGAATGATGAATGATAGTTTGGCGCTTAACAAGCTAGGTGGAAGCTTGGGGAGAAAGCGAGTCAAACGAAACAATTATGAGAAGAAGAGCGTAATTTGGATGAGAAGTAAGTAACTGCTTACACCCTTTTTATTTTATAGAATACTTAGTGTCGCAACCCCCGCCCCCTATCTGTCCCGGGAACGGGCGGCCGCGAACTCAGTGTTGGAGGTATCGGTGTTTATCAATTTGGCAGCGGAAATTACATCAGGACCGTAGTTAGGAAATATTTTATCAGAGTAAAACACCATATTTTATATAAATAAATAAGTAAATCCAAATTTTCATTACAAACTGATTTATAGGGATAAATCCCATTTTATTGAATTAAAACGCCTTCTTTATTTAGGTAACTTTTATAGTCACTTTTCCAAGCCTTCAGTACTGTCCAGCTGGCTTCTAGTTGGCTTTCACATTTTGTTACCTGAAACGCGTTTAAAAACATTTTGTCAGTGGGAAATACTGGTGAGTGAATCCCAGTTTAATCAAGAAAAGTTTTATTGATTTGCAGTATTGAGAGCGATTAGAATGTTTATATCTACACAATTACTCATTCGGTACTGTCAATCCTGACTGGTGGGTCATATTACACATTGGCTAACTCTTTGTCCAATGGTAACGTGTCTCACATTTTGTATACAAAACCCCAACATACCAGCAGTAATTGAAGACTACAAAGACTCAATCAGTGCTTAATCACATTGTAAAATATTTAAGGTTTTGTAAAAACAATTTACAAAAAGGAGATTACTCACATTGCTGTCTTAGGTTTTCTTTAAGGGTTTCTTGGAGATTATCTATAAATTACACAAATGCACATGTGTTAGTATATAACCCAATATTTACATTAGTAATACTCTCCCCGAGACGGCATTCCAACGACTACGTCAGGCAGAACCTCGACAGCCGTTACGGAACCCTGGATCAATCGGGTAGCGTATCTAATACGTAACCGGGGTTATGATGCTTACAACGGAGCAGAACATCGTTATTTAGGGGGTATACTACCCCAAATATTACTTCAATTATGCAGAATTTCGAGAGAGGGAAAGATCGTGAGCGAATTTCGACTGAAGGCTCGAGCTCCCAATTTATAGGAGCTGAAATTGAGTTTGTCTCGCCCCGCGTAAGAAATGGAAGGGGCTTACGTGGCCCGCGAGGGCAGCTAGGGTAGGCCCTAGCTTGTCCGACTCAGCCCTAGCTTCGACACGATGCACGACACGTGGCAGCACCGGGTGCAGTCCTGTCTCCGAGCTGTCGCGGCCCGCGTAGGTGGTAGCCAAGGGCTACGCGCCCCACGAGAGACCATTAAATCTTGTTTTTAATTAATTTTAATGAAAATATAGGTATTCGGGCCCTGTTTTCGCATATGGGGTGTATTTTAGGATATTTTGGGGTATCTTAAATATTTTTAGGGTGTCAGTTTATTTTAGGGTTGTTATATCCTCCCCACCTTGTTTTAGAGCTCGTCCTCGAGATCTACTGGAACAAGTGTGGATATTTCCTTTGCATTTCTGATTCAAGTTCCCATGTATACACTGGTCCTTTTTTGGAGTCCCATTTCACTTTGACCAGAACTAATCTCTTGTGCTTGAGGTTCTTGACTTTTCGGTCTTCAATCTGTAGAGGTCTTTCTTCAAATTTTAGTTGTTCATTTGCCTCTATATCCTTTAGAGGTACTACCAGTGATTCATCAGTTAAGTATTTCTTGAAATTAGATACATGAAATACGTCATGTATTCCTGCCATTTCCTCTGGCAGTTGTAGCTGATAGGCTACAGATCCTATTCTTCTAATAATCTCAAAAGGTCCAACATACCTGGGACTTAGCTTTCCCCTTTTGATGAATCGTACCACTCCTTTCCAAGGAGAAACTTTTAATAACACTTTGTCTCCTACCTGAAATTCCAGCGGCTTGTGTCTGTTATCTGCATAACTCTTTTGTCCATCACGTGCTGCTTTTAGTCGTTCATTGACTTGAATGATCTTGTCGGTTGTTTCTTGTACTATCTCGGGTCCGGATAGTTGCTTTTCTCCAATTTCTGCCCAACAGACTGGGGTTCGGCACTTTCGTCCATAAAGTGCTTCGAATGGTGCCGCATTGATACTTGTATGATAGTTGTTATTATAAGAAAATTCTATTAATGGTAAGTGATCGTCCTAATTACCTCCGAAATCAATTACACAAGCTCTAAGCATGTCTTCCATTATCTGAATTGTCCTTTCGCTTTGTCCGTCCGTTTGAGGATGATAAGCTGTGCTTAGATTCAACTTGGTTCCCATGGCTTTTTGGAAACTTGTCCAAAAATGAGAGGTAAAACGGCTATCCCTATCAGAAACAATTGATTAAGGAATTCCATGTAATGAAACTATTTCATTTACATACAACTTAGCTAACTGTTCCATACTGAAAGTTTCCTTCATTGGTAGGAAATGAGCTGACTTAGTTAGCCTGTCTACAATCACCCAGATTGTATCATTACCTTTTCTTGTTTTGGGTAATTTAGTAACAAAATCCATTGTTATTAATTCCCATTTCCATACTGGCATTTCTAACTGCTGCAATAAACCTGAGGGTTTCTGATGTTCAACTTTAACTTGTGAGCAAGTTAAACATCTAGAAACATAAGCTGCTATATCCTTCTTCATTCCTATCCACCAAAAATTCTTTCTTAAATCCTGATACATCTTATCATTTCCAGGATGCATCGTATACTTAGACTTATAGGCTTCTTCTAATATACGGCGGCGTAGGTTTCCTAATTTAGGTATCTACATTCTTTTCTTATGGAATCTCCAAATTCCATCTGTTCCTTGTTCTAGTTCTTTAATCATACCTTTTAACTTTTCAGTATCATCCTTGATTACTGATTCTTGTGCTTCTCTAATTTGATCATTTAAATCTACTTGTAGATTTAATTTAAGAGAACGTACCCTTTTTGGCTTTTCATGATACTTTCTGCAACACCCCGAAAACGGGTTTGTTAATCAAACCACGTTTATACTAAAAGACGGGTAATTTACCTTTAGTGGTAAAAGTAACCCGGTGAATATTAGGATTCTTAAATAAACAAACCTATTATTAAAATAAAAGTTAAATGAAAGTTTTCAAAGAAATAAAGTTTATAGAAGCCCGAGATAACGAGACTTAAAATAAACTTAGTCGTAACTTCCCCGGACCCACTAAGTTAACTAGGAATGTTTAACCTAGTTAATAAGAAGGAATGTTACTAGAAATAAGTAGGTTATGGCCTACTTAATAACTAACCAAACTAGAGGGACTTAAGTTGCCAAAAAAGGGACTTGATTTATAAAAACTAAAAATCAAAACACAACACACATTTAGTGTGTGTGTGTGCGCGTACGATCAGGAGCAAGAGCAAGGAGCTCAAAACCCTAGTTCAACAAATTGGTCAAATTGAAGCTCGAATCAAGATCCAAATCAATGCATGAATGTGTAGAAACGATCACCAAGTCATGGGGATCACAAGGTATGTCACAAAACCTAGATTGGTTGAAATTGAAATTTGAGACAAGTAGGTTACTTGCAAATAAATTGATGGATTATGATCCAAGGATGAAATTAGGAATGATTTTTATGTCTAGGAGTAAACCCTAGTCATTTACTTGTTGAATTGAGGTTCATAATTGTGAATTTCATGATTATCCATTTATGTGTTAAATGGGTTTTGTAGAAATAAGATGAACCCTAGAATTATGACTATTAAAATGGTGATTAACTGATTTCCATGAGATGAATCTGAGAATAGTATGCATGCTAAACATAATGGAATTGAAATTATGTTTATGTTTAGTAGAAATAACTAGTTATGAACTAGTTGTAAATGTGTACAAATTTATGCACATTAGGTGTTTGTTAAAATGCCTAAATGAGAACTAAAGTGTTGAAAATAGAGTGATAATGTGTATTTGAATGATATGGAAATTACGCGTAATATGAAGTGATAAGGGTTCTAAATATTATGTTGATTTAGACTTAATGTTGTAACCCATGTGATCAAAAAGTAGTTAAGTTTAGATAAGCTAAGTTAACTAATCATGAAGTCGAATAGTAGCTTCGGCATAGAAAATAAGTGAGGTGGAATAGTCGTGATTTTTATGACTAATTTAACCACCGTGTAAATGGTTGAAAATAGTTTGACGCCTAACGAGCTAGGTGGAGGCTTGGGAAAGGAAGCGGGTCAAACAAATCAAGAATGGAGGAAAAGCATAATTCGGATGCAAGGTAAGTATATCTTACACTAGTCATATATTTTAGAATATCCTTTTGTCGTGTTAATTACGAAAAAGACAAATACCTAATTGAGATATGGTGTTCCGGCGTGTAGTCGTACGGAACAAGATAATCAAATATGATGAGAAACCATAGTAATGGATAAAAATGAGTAAATCGGTAATTCGATCATATTATGACGAATGAAACATGTACTTTTAAGGGTTACCATATAAGGTAAATCATAATAACCAATAAGGGTAATATTGTAACTTGGTCACTCGTTGACAATAACTGTTGGTTTTGAAAGATACGTTATTTTGAAAGCCTTGATAGGCCAAAAAGCGTTAAGAAGTGATTTATAATTAAAATGACCGCGGAATGTAAACTGGAGCGAGTCGTGTAGGCGAGATGGCAATAAGCTTCATCTTGCCAATATAATCGGTCAATTAAAACAAACGGGTCAAAAGGGTGAAAATATCACCTTTTTACAATATCGACTGATGGCTTGTCGAGTTGTATGATTTCAGGAATAAATATCATATGGATACATACATCGCTATTACTTAGCGGGTACTAAGGCAAGGTATCGAAACGGGTCAATATATATATTGATCCGAGCCGGGTATGTATAATATAGATTAACTACTCAATAGGAATTAGAGGCTCCTTGATAGTTAAATGCAGTCATAAAGACATTTGGTTTCTTTACAAAGCAAACTGAATGATTCATATGATGATCGTTGTGTTTTGAAAACATAATGACTTTTCGCATCAAATGCATAGTTTAAAACAGGGCTTTTGGGCCGAATATGCTTTTAAAAGTCCCTTGTATCAATTAAAGGACTAAATGGACCAAAATGCCCTTGTAAGCTAAATCGAGCGAACGACCCATAAGGGTGGTTCGGAAAAGAGTAGTATGCATAATTAAACACTTAGAATGAGTATACAAAAGCGAAAGATGTGAATCCTTGGTCATTGTGACACTCGAGGTTTTTCCGAACGAACACCTTGTAATAATTCGTGTGTATATAAATATTATTAATTGGAAACGTGATTTTTACTTGATATGTGTTGTGTATGTGTATTATATATATATTTATATGAGAGCCGAAACCACGACCCGAGACCATGACTCGCAACCGGGCGGTTGCGAGTGGGCCTTTGGGCCGTAACCGGTTTGGGTCGAAACCCCAAACCCAACCCGAAACACCCCTTGTATATATATACCCCACCTTCCCCACTTTCCTTCACTTTACACAAACCACACAAACACACTTCTCCTATTTTCCTCTCAACTAGAAACCCACAACACTTCTATTCTCTCTCAACTAGTAACCTCCAACAACAACACCCCTCTTCTTCCTCTTTCGGTTCAAGCAAGGATTTCGGACAAGGAAACCCGGTCAAGATCATCACTCGGACACTTCATCTCCTCGGCTTCTTCCTTTATTTCGGCTCATTCCTCCCCTTTTCAACCGGTTAGTGATTATTATGTGCATAGGGTTTATATTGTTGTATGAACTAGATTTTTATGCATGTTTGGTTAGAAATATTATGCTTGGCTAGAAATACTATGCATGATTTTTAGGAAGTTTGTGAAGTTTTGACTATGTGTGTTAAACCTTATGTATGATACTTACTAACATGCTTAAATGGTTATGGAATAATGGTTTAAGGATGTTTAGGGCCAACCGAGTTATGTTAATGCCACTAAGTGTATGTTTTACTTGTTCTTGCATATTAATCTTGTTAGAAATAGGTGATTTTCGGTCCAAAAATGTGTGTATATGATGGCATGAAAACCCTAGAAATTATGAACATAGGATGAACTTGTTGAATGTGGGTTGAAGATTTCAAATAAGGCAAAGTTTGATCTATTTTTACTACTAGTCAAATGAGGAAAAGTGTTTGTAGAAATCTTATTGGTAGTTTCCGGATTTGGGTCTGATTTTTATGTGTACAATTTGGACTGTCATACCTGCATCATCACGTGTGTATGAAAATGACAGATTACGACTCGCAACGACAGCATTCCGACTCGAAACCGCACCGTTGCGACTCGCAACCAAAGCATGACAAGTCGAAACCACGTGATTGCGACTCGAGACCAGCTGGTTGCGAGTGGGCTGTCCATTTTGGTTATTGGGCCATTCTGTGTTTAACTTGGGCTATTGTTGACTGGATTATGTGTTGCTGTTGACTGTTTAGTTATTTAGGCCGGCCCAGTAACCCACTGTTTACTTATATGCTTGATACGTGATTAGTTATGTGTAAGTTTTTACGTGAATGCTTGTACACCGAACCTGACCTATACCGGTAACCATGTTAGGACGTGGTGACCAACGTGATTGACAAGTAACCTAAACCTACCGAGCAACCCAAGGTGAGTTCACAACTTAAAAGCATGCGTCCCGGTGGTTTGGGACACGAGACTAACAACCCTATCCCCTGGTAAAAGGGGATACCATTTACATATCTTCCCTAGTTATTGGGAACAAAACTTACTTTTCCTTCCCGGGTATTGGGAAACCTTTTGGTTAATTACTGTTTATACGGATTGCAACTAACGGCACTAAACGAAACTCTATCACTCAAGTCCCTACTACAAATACCGATTAGTCGCCGGGTTAGGCGAACGGGTTATTAGTTGATAGCGCTATTTAGGTGTTTACCAGCCTCACACCGTGCCCTGGTTTGGGACGGTCGTGAACTAATGTACTCAGAAATCCGTCAATGATGATAGAACATTGACATCGGGGCATCCTGCGGATACGCAACGGTTACCTAGTGTTCGGTATTGGAAAAACAGTTTAGTCGCTAACTTTTGGGGTAGCTCCCCAGGGCATGTATAAACGGATAAATTAACCGGTGAAACAAAGTTTTTGGTAATTAAAACTGGACAACTAGTGAACTCACTCAGCATTATTGTTGACCCCTTACTGCATGCTTTGCAGGTAACCAGTGACGAAGGAGCTTGCAGCTTGGGAACGTGTAGTGTCTGTTCACCCTTGTTTTGGGTGTTACCTTATTTTGAATCATGAACTTTGTTTTAACTACCTTACTTATGCTTCCGCTACTTGTTACTATTTTGAACTTAAAACTTTAAACTCTGAACTTAATATTTGCTAAACTTTTGAATAGTAAGTATTACTTTTGTTATCAACTTATGTATTCAGTATAATTGGTGGCTGGATCCTGGTCGGTCACGCCCTCGAAGCGGGTGTTATCCGCAGGTGGATTTTGGGGGTGTGACAGATTGGTATCAGAGCCATTGGTTATAGTGAACTTGGTTTTAAAAAGGGAAAAATCTTTTTGGAGAAAACCAGACTATAACCCGTGACTCGTAACGACACTACACTCCAAGTGCAAGGCTCGACACATTTGACCTCATAGCTCGGACCAGTGTTTACTTGTTTGCTTATGTTTCCTGTTTTGCCATACATACTAGTGTGCCTAAACTAGATAGATACGCCTCTCTCTTCTACCTCATTCTCGCTACATTACGACATCACACTCATACTGTGTTTTCTGGTTATGAAGACAATGAGTGGACGTGGAAGAGGAAACATTAACATGACGCAGGCTCAGTTCACTAACCTGCTCAACACAGTGGCTGCGGCTTTTGCAGCTCACCCTATAGGTAAGCTCGTTGTTTTAGGATGTATAGATCCTAACGCCACATCGACTTTTCGCCTCTAAACCTATACGCTTCGCTTCTCACGAACAGGTCAGCATGCACCTGCGCAACCACCAGTGTGTACTTTCAAAACTTTCATGGATTGCAAGCCTCTCCCTTTCAACGGCACTGAGGGTGCCATAGGTCTTCTGCATTGGATTGAGAAAATTGAAGCTGTTTTTGCCGTTTGCGAGTGTCCTCCTGCAAATTGGGTGAAATTTGCTACTGCTACGCTTGAAGGAAGCGCGCTTTCTTGGTGGAAGGCGCAGATTCAGATGTTTGGGTTGGAGACTGCAAATGCTACTGCGTGGGAGGATTTCAAGGATATGATTAAGGATGAATACTGTCACCGGGATGACATCCACAAGCTTGAGAACGAGTATTATGAGCTCAAGATGGTTGGGTCGGAGATTGAGACTTACACCAAGCTGTCTAATGACTATGCTGCTCTTTGCCCAAACATGTCACGACCAATGTACCGAAGGATCGAACTGTACATCAAGGGTTTGGCTCCAGAAATTCGAAGCCATGTCACTTCAGCCAACCACACTACCATTCAGCCGATTGTTCGACTTGCTCACAAACTTACTGATCAGGCCGTGGAAGAGGGCAGGTTGCCCAAAAGGATCAGTGCTACTGTCGGAACTTCTAGTGACAGCAAGCGTAAGTGGGAAGGAAGTCAAAGCAAGGATGCTAACCCCACTCAGGCCCCAGCGCAGCAAAGGAAAACTGAAAGCAACAAAGGCACTCAGCAACAGGGTGGCTACCGGGGAAGCTACCCTAAGTGCAACAAGTGTAACAAACACCATAATGGGGCATGTAACAAGGGCCAGTGTCAGCGATGCCACAAGATGGGGCACGAAGCCAAGGATTGTAGAAGCCAGTTCCCAGCTAGACAGAATCAGCAACAACCCCAACAGCAACAGCAGCAGGGAAACAACCGGGCATGTTTTAAGTGTGGAGCTGAGGGGCACTTTAAGAAGGATTGCCCTGAACTGAATCAGAACCGCAACAATAATCAGGGAGCTGGGAACAACAATCAGAACAACAATGCTGGGAATGGTGCTAGAGGAAGAGCTTTCGTGATTGGAGCTGGTGAAGCAAGGAATGACCCCAATGTCGTGACGGGTAAGTTCCTACTCGATGATCGTTATGTTTCTGTGTTATTTGATTCCGGTGCCGATGCTAGTTATGTATCCCTACGTATTAGTAAGAAGCTTAAGCGTCCGCTTTCGTTACTAAGTTCTCCTCATGTCGTCGAGTTAGCTAATGGTAGAAACATCGAGGCCTCACACGTTGTCAAGGGTTGCAAACTAGAGTTGTCTGGTCAGACATTTAGTATCGATCTTTTCCCTGTTACTCTTGGAAGCTTAGACGTCGTTATTGGTATGGATTGGTTATCCAAGCATCGCGCTGAGATCCTCTGTCAAGAGAAAGCAGTTCGTATTCCTCGCCGTTCTGGCAAACCCCTCATTGTACAAGGTGGCAAAAGCGGAGAAGTCTCCGGCATTATCTCGTTCTTGAAGGCCCAGAAGTGTTTACGAAAAGGGCACACCGCTATCTTAGCACTTGTTACCAACACGCAGGAAAAGGAAAAGAGGATTGAAGATTTTCCAGTAGTGCGTGACTACCCTGAGGTATTTCCTGAGGAACTACCTGGACTCCCTCCCCATCGTCAGGTCGAATTCCAGATCGAGCTAGCTCCCGGAGCAGCGCCTATAGCTCGTGCACCTTATCGACTAGCCCCCGCAGAATTGAAGGAACTCTCTACTCAACTACAGGAACTTTTGGATAAAGGATTTATCCGTCCTAGCTCATCACCCTGGGGAGCACCGGTACTCTTTGTTAAGAAGAAGGATGGCACGTTCCGAATGTGTATTGACTATCGAGAATTGAACAAGGTCACCATCAAGAATCGTTACCCTCTCCCACGAATCGACGACCTATTCGATCAATTGCAAGGATCGAGCTACTATTCTAAGATTGATCTGCGATCAGGCTACCATCAGTTAAGGGTCCGTAACGAAGATATTTCCAAGACTGCATTCAGAACTCGTTATGGTCATTATGAATTCCTCGTTATGCCCTTTGGAATGACCAACGCCCCTGCAGTGTTCATGGATCTCATGAACCGAGTGTGCAAACCCTACCTCGACCAATTTGTGATTGTGTTTATAGATGACATCTTGATCTACTCGAAAAGTCAGGAAGAGCATGAACAGCACCTACGCCTTATCCTCGAACTCCTTCGCAATGAGCAACTGTATGCCAAATTCTCGAAATGCGACTTCTGGCTTCGAGAAGTCCATTTCCTTGGGCACGTGGTTAACAAAGATGGAATTCACGTCGACCCTACAAAGATCGACTCTATAAAGAATTGGCCTACCCCTAAGACTCCCACTGAAGTTCGCCAATTCTTGGGATTGGCAGGTTACTACCGCAGATTTATTCAGGGATTCTCAAAGATTGCACAACCCCTCACTACGCTCACTCAGAAAGGCGTCACCTACAAGTGGAATGAAGCACAGGAATCTGCTTTTCAGAGGCTTAAGGATAACCTCTGCAGTGCTCCTATTCTCTCGTTACCTGAAGGCACTGACGACTTTGTGGTCTACTGCGATGCGTCTATTCATGGGCTCGGTTGCGTGTTGATGCAACGCGAGAAAGTTATTGCTTACGCCTCTCGACAACTTAAGACGCACGAAAGGAATTACACTACACACGACTTAGAACTGGGAGCAGTGATATTTGCGCTTAAGATATGGAGACATTATCTGTACGGTACCAAGTGCACCATTTACACCGATCACAGGAGTCTCGAGCATATTTTCAAGCAGAAAGAATTAAACATGCGACAACGCCGATGGGTCGAACTTCTGAATGATTATGAATGCGCCATCAAGTATCATCCGGGCAAGGCCAATGTTGTGGCAGACGCCCTCAGTCGAAAGGACACTGTACCAAAGCGCGTGCGAGCATTACAACTTACCATCCAGTCTAGTCTCCCTACCCAGATCCGAAATGCTCAGATTGAAGCTTTGAAACCGGAAAACATCAGGGCTGAGTCCCTGCGAGGATCGAGGCAGCAACTAGAACAGAAAGAAGACGGCGCCTACTATGTGGCAGGGCGCATTTGGGTCCCACTTTACGGAGATCTACGAGAGCTTGTGATGGACGAAGCCCATAAGTCCCGTTATTCAGTACATCCTGGTGCAGATAAGATGTACCACGACTTAAGGACCACTTACTGGTGGCCTGGCATGAAAGCCCACATAGCAGCCTACGTTGGCAAATGTTTGACCTGTGCAAGAGTCAAGATCGAGTATCAGAAACCAGCAGGCCTACTACAGCAACCGGAAATCCCAAAGTGGAAATGGGAGCAGATTTCCATGGATTTTGTTACAGGGCTACCTAGATCTCAACGCGGGAATGATACTATCTGGGTGATAGTAGATCGTTTGACTAAGTCTGCACACTTTCTGGCCATTAAGGAAACGGACAAGTTTTCTACCTTGGCAGAAATCTATTTAAAGGAAGTAGTCTCCAGGCACGGGGTGCCAACTTCTATTATTTCCGACCGAGACGCTCGTTTTACTTCCGAATTGTGGCAAGCTATGCACAAATCCTTTGGCTCACGTTTGGACATGAGCACCGCTTATCACCCGCAAACGGATGGGCAGTCTGAACGCACCATCCAAACCCTGGAAGACATGCTTAGAGCATGTGTGATCGATTTTGGCAAGAACTGGGAGAAGCATCTGCCGCTGGTGGAATTCTCCTACAACAACAGCTATCACACTAGTATTCAGGCGGCACCTTTTGAGGCATTGTACGGTCGTAAATGCCGATCACCTCTCTGCTGGGCGGAAGTTGGTGATAGTCAACTCACAGGCCCAGAACTAGTGGTAGATACAACGGAAAAGATTTCCCAGATCAGGAAACGCATGGCGGCAGCTCGTGACCGTCAGAAAAGCTACGCTGACAAGCGTAGGAAACCACTAGAATTCCAGGTCGGGGACCGGGTTCTACTTAAAGTCTCACCCTGGAAGGGTGTGGTCCGTTTCGGTAAACGGGGCAAGCTAAATCCACGGTATGTTGGACCATTCGAAATTACCGAGAAAATCGGTAAGGTTGCTTATAGATTGAACCTGCCTGCAGAGCTGAGTGCAGTGCACAACGTTTTTCACGTATCTAACCTGAAGAAGTGTTTGTCGGATGAAACACTTGTGATTCCTTTTAAGGAACTGACGATTGATGAACAGCTACACTTTACTGAGGAACCGATTGAGATCACGGATCGAGAAATCAAAACCCTCAAACGTAGCCAGATACCCCTTGTGCGAGTTCGTTGGAACTCACGGCGCGGCCCAGAGTTTACCTGGGAGCGGGAGGACCAGATGAAGTCCAAGTATCCCCAGTTATTCCCAAACAAAAACCCCAGCACTGAAGCTACAACCGAATTTCGGGACGAAATTCCAAACTAACGGGGGGATGATGTGACACCCCGTTGAAACACGCTAGCTTGGCAGTGGCTGCTTCAACTTTCGGGACGAAAGTTCTTAAAACTTGGGGATAATGTGACACTCGAGGTTTTTCCGAACGAACACCTTGTAATAATTCGTGTGTATATAAATATTATTAATTGGAAACGTGATTTTTACTTGATATGTGTTGTGTATGTGTATTATATATATATTTATATGAGAGCCGAAACCACGACCCGAGACCATGACTCGCAACCGGGCGGTTGCGAGTGGGCCTTTGGGCCGTAACCGGTTTGGGTCGAAACCCCAAACCCAACCCGAAACACCCCTTGTATATATATACCCCACCTTCCCCACTTTCCTTCACTTTACACAAACCACACAAACACACTTCTCCTATTTTCCTCTCAACTAGAAACCCACAACACTTCTATTCTCTCTCAACTAGTAACCTCCAACAACAACACCCCTCTTCTTCCTCTTTCGGTTCAAGCAAGGATTTCGGACAAGGAAACCCGGTCAAGATCATCACTCGGACACTTCATCTCCTCGGCTTCTTCCTTTATTTCGGCTCATTCCTCCCCTTTTCAACCGGTTAGTGATTATTATGTGCATAGGGTTTATATTGTTGTATGAACTAGATTTTATGCATGTTTGGTTAGAAATATTATGCTTGGCTAGAAATACTATGCATGATTTTTAGGAAGTTTGTGAAGTTTTGACTATGTGTGTTAAACCTTATGTATGATACTTACTAACATGCTTAAATGGTTATGGAATAATGGTTTAAGGATGTTTAGGGCCAACCGAGTTATGTTAATGCCACTAAGTGTATGTTTTACTTGTTCTTGCATATTAATCTTGTTAGAAATAGGTGATTTTCGGTCCAAAAATGTGTGTATATGATGGCATGAAAACCCTAGAAATTATGAACATAGGATGAACTTGTTGAATGTGGGTTGAAGATTTCAAATAAGGCAAAGTTTGATCTATTTTTACTACTAGTCAAATGAGGAAAAGTGTTTGTAGAAATCTTATTGGTAGTTTCCGGATTTGGGTCTGATTTTTATGTGTACAATTTGGACTGTCATACCTGCATCATCACGTGTGTATGAAAATGACAGATTACGACTCGCAACGACAGCATTCCGACTCGAAACCGCACCGTTGCGACTCGCAACCAAAGCATGACAAGTCGAAACCACGTGATTGCGACTCGAGACCAGCTGGTTGCGAGTGGGCTGTCCATTTTGGTTATTGGGCCATTCTGTGTTTAACTTGGGCTATTGTTGACTGGATTATGTGTTGCTGTTGACTGTTTAGTTATTTAGGCCGGCCCAGTAACCCACTGTTTACTTATATGCTTGATACGTGATTAGTTATGTGTAAGTTTTTACGTGAATGCTTGTACACCGAACCTGACCTATACCGGTAACCATGTTAGGACGTGGTGACCAACGTGATTGACAAGTAACCTAAACCTACCGAGCAACCCAAGGTGAGTTCACAACTTAAAAGCATGCGTCCCGGTGGTTTGGGACACGAGACTAACAACCCTATCCCCTGGTAAAAGGGGATACCATTTACATATCTTCCCTAGTTATTGGGAACAAAACTTACTTTTCCTTCCCGGGTATTGGGAAACCTTTTGGTTAATTACTGTTTATACGGATTGCAACTAACGGCACTAAACGAAACTCTATCACTCAAGTCCCTACTACAAATACCGATTAGTCGCCGGGTTAGGCGAACGGGTTATTAGTTGATAGCGCTATTTAGGTGTTTACCAGCCTCACACCGTGCCCTGGTTTGGGACGGTCGTGAACTAATGTACTCAGAAATCCGTCAATGATGATAGAACATTGACATCGGGGCATCCTGCGGATACGCAACGGTTACCTAGTGTTCGGTATTGGAAAAACAGTTTAGTCGCTAACTTTTGGGGTAGCTCCCCAGGGCATGTATAAACGGATAAATTAACCGGTGAAACAAAGTTTTTGGTAATTAAAACTGGACAACTAGTGAACTCACTCAGCATTATTGTTGACCCCTTACTGCATGCTTTGCAGGTAACCAGTGACGAAGGAGCTTGCAGCTTGGGAACGTGTAGTGTCTGTTCACCCTTGTTTTGGGTGTTACCTTATTTTGAATCATGAACTTTGTTTTAACTACCTTACTTATGCTTCCGCTACTTGTTACTATTTTGAACTTAAAACTTTAAACTCTGAACTTAATATTTGCTAAACTTTTGAATAGTAAGTATTACTTTTGTTATCAACTTATGTATTCAGTATAATTGGTGGCTGGATCCTGGTCGGTCACGCCCTCGAAGCGGGTGTTATCCGCAGGTGGATTTTGGGGGTGTGACAGTCATTGACTCTATAATAGTCTTTGCCATAAAATAATGATTTGAGGGGTAAAACTCGGAGTTTAGGGATTTCCACACTTAATACAACACAAATATAGTTGTGAAGAAAAATTATTTGACAAGAAATGTGGTAGTATAATGCTTGATGTGAGTGAAAGAGATTCATGTTTAAAATTGGCTTAATTACCCTTAACGGGTCAAAATAAGCATACGAGCGAACATGGGTTTAAATTGTGTAATAAACCTGTGATTAGAACCTAAAATGGTAGATAACATTAATTTGAGGAAGTGTATGTGATATAATGATCAAACAAATACGTTTGTTTGATAAAATGCATAAACGGGTTAAAATTCAGTAAAAAGGCAATGAGTCGAAGGCTTAGAAGTCTCAAAATTTATTATGACGGATGTTGGATTTTAACTCCATAAGATGGAGAATTAAATTACGGACGCGTAGGAAAAAGAATCGGGTAAAACGGATCAATAACGAAGAAGTTATGGCCGTTTCCGTAAAAACTAGATGTGCTGGGAATATGCAGGTCCCAGATGCGAACCTGCTGGAAAATGGTCACCTTCGCGCCACGTGAAGGAGCATGTGGTTCTTCGCGTGGCATGACAGAGTCAGTTTTTAAAAAAGTTGTTTTTTTTCAATTATTTTGCCTCACGAACTCGTTTAAACACGTTCTAAGCTACGTATGACTAATTCAATTCATGTTTTATGAATTGTAGGTATTATATACAATACTGGGGGACAATCAAGCTCAACGAACAACCGAACACAATCAAGTTCAAGCTTCCACATATTATTACGTTGTCGTTTTGAACGACGAATTCAATCACATTTTGTTGTATTGTTTTAATGCTAAGTAAAGTTTAAATAAACCCGTATTACATTTAGCATGTGTGATCATTAATACACATTTTTAGTTCTTAATTTATAAGAAATACGTTAAATATCGGTAAGGGTGTTACAAGTTGGTAATCAGAGCTCATGGTTAAAGAATAAAGTGTGTTCGGTTCGAGGCTTGATCGCAAATCCGGTAAGTACATGTATATCAATGGTTTAGTATGATTAAAGTGTTGAGAACAACACATATGGTTATCGTGTAATACACGTTACACCAATAAAAACGATATAGAATAGATATAGTCAACGAAATTACACGCGTTGATGCGTATAGTAGAAAAGCCTTGTATTATAATACGGGCATCCTTTAATGTTGAAATTACTAACTGTTGTATATGTTTTAGTTGAAGGACACTCGCATATGAGGATAGCGAGAGCTTAACAAATCGCAGATTTGACAGAAGAACGGTCCAAAGAGTATGCTCATCAAGGACCTAAATCGCGTAACGATCGCGAACAAGGCTAATGGCAAGAGAAGCCCGTTAGGGCAAGCATTACCAGGTGCACATTTTAAATTT
Source organism: Helianthus annuus (assembly GCF_002127325.2). Taxonomy (NCBI): domain Eukaryota; kingdom Viridiplantae; phylum Streptophyta; class Magnoliopsida; order Asterales; family Asteraceae; genus Helianthus; species Helianthus annuus. The sequence goes on from NC_035442.2 coordinate 142,006,568, forward strand.
AATTGCACAAATAGTAATATGCAACAAATATGTAGAAATTGAAAGTTGCATATGTAGATTAAAAACTTGGAAAAACCCGAATAGAAAATGTATTCGGGATATTGTTTCCAAGAGAAACAAATAGAGGCATTACTTACATAGGGCGTGATGTGAAAACTATAAAAAGGCCATGCGTGTCATGTGTTAATCGCTTACTCTGGCCAAGTAAGTAGTGGCATATGATACCATGAACTTCCCATAGCGGACACATTTACATCTGATGTAGTAAGGACGGGGTGAATGGGACAAATTAAAAAGTACCCAAATGAATCAAATGAACAAAATAGTTGATAATAATGTAAACGCATAGCCGGGTGACAGAAGCATATTACATTAGGATAATGAGCCCGATAGAAGGGACAAGGATTAATGTAAATGATGATATAAATGAATGATCAAAAGAAAATTCACGAAAATAAGTCATCTTGGACGAAAGGGCCATGGTGAACAAAACGGGCAAGTAAAACCAAAGTATAGATGACCGCCGGGTCATAAAAACAAAGGTGTTGCCCACACGAAAAAGATAATCAAGGTTGTTAACTTTAGTCGTAGTAAAGAAAGGATAATGATGATAATCGTCACTCATATATAATAAGGCCGCCAATGGTGGTCACGTAAAGAATAAAAGACATGATCGAATAAAAGCGACGGATTTCGCTAAGATGACCAAGTAAATCGAAATGAAGTCTTAATGCATACCGGAAGGGGTGCAATGATAACGATTTCGGTAAAACACCCGGTTGATGGATAAGGAATTAAACGCATGCGTAGACTAAGAAACAGGAACGCGTATGGAAAGTCAAAAGGACTCGGGTTTTGGGTCATGACTAAAGGACGCTAAGATACTGCAAATAGAAATTTTGATAAATTACGTTCAACTATTTCAAAGCTGAACGGGTCGAACAAAGACTGAAGTTTGACATTCATAAGTGATGAATTTTCACACGAACAAGTCAAACAAATTTAATAAAGGATGACACTTGCTAAAGTAAGTAAGCGCGGATCGAATAAATAAAAGTGCGAAATATTAATAAACCTATGTAAAGGAGTTATAGGCGTTAAAAACATTAAAATAAAAGAACCCGGGTAATGGGACGTAAAGAAGTATAGGTAAGAACCGGGTAACGGTAAGTGTAGGGCAAACCGACGTGTAATTGACGTTAGAAGTCAAGAAGTCGGAAAGATAATTCGAAAGAAAACAATGTAGCCTTAGACTACGGTCAAGGTCAAACGAAATCCAAAAAGTAAAGGTGAATAATTCTAAACATAAAAAGGGGTGCCTTAACGCCATATGCGTATATAAACGTATACACATTTGAATGAAGACTCGAATAAAAGATGATCTATGGGATCATCATAACCTACGGGATATTAATTAGTGTTAAGGTCTACGGGGCCAAAATGACCCACGGGTCATGAATTGAAGCAAAGGGATTACAAGGGCCTCGCCTTAAAGAGGTGAAAGCTTAAGGAAATAGCCTACGAGGTTAAGTGAAGGAACCTACGGGTCAATAGTGTAAGGTGAGGGAACTTGTTACGAATCCCCGCGTAAAACGAGAACGGAAAACAATAAATTATGGGTTGTCAATTTCCTTGATACGAGTAATTGACATAGTTAAAGAGAAAAACGTTAAACTAAAATTCAGTTTTAGTAAGAAATAACGTTTTAACAAATATGAATACTATAAGGCGAATTCGGAAATAACAAATATCAAAGAGTATGGGTCTTAACATCGATAGGTGCGAGACGATACATTCGAAAAGAAGAAGTATGATAAAGAAACATTGATATAAATTAAACATGACGTGACACGATCACGGTCAAGAAATGCAATGTGAAGTGGAATCACATTATAACCAAGCGAGCAGTAAAAAGTAACTGGACTAATAAGTCTAGTTAGTGAGACCGGTTAAGGTCATTTAAATAAATTTGGTTGCTTGTAAGCGGTGGATTCGGTATAACTGAACCGAATAAATGAATTTGAAAGCAAAAGAAATTGTTGCTAAAAGTGAAAGATTTCACTAAAGACCTTTAAACGGGTCAAGGTAACGGATTCACAAAGAGTTCGATAATATATAAAAGCGATGGATATCGCTAAGTTAACTAAACTAGTAGAAATAACGGAATTACGTTATTTCAAGTTGCATTATGTCGTATGAGGTACGTAGATGTCTTGTGACCAAAAAGATATTACCATAATTTTTCTGGTAATACTAACAATTGGTTAAAGTATCAGTAATGCTTAAAAGATTACTCAGGTCAAATGCATTGAGTTTAGAACTCGATAAACTATGTAAGAAAGGTTTCGAGGACGAAACCTCTTTAAGGGGGGTAGACTTGTAGCACCCCGAAAACAAGTTTGGTAATCAAACCACGTTTATACTAAAAGACGGGTAATTTACCTTTAGTGGTAAAAGTAACCCGGTAAATATTAGGATTCCTAAATAAACAAACCTATTATTAAAATAAAAGTTAAATGAAAGTTTTCAAAGAAATGAAGTTTATAGAAGCCCGAGATAACGGGACTTAAAATAAACTTAGTCGTAACTTCCCCGGACCCACTAAGTTAACTAGGAATGTTTAACCTAGTTAATAAGAGGGAATGTTACTAGAAATAAGTAGGTTATGGCCTACTTAATAACTAACAAAACTAGAGGGACTTAAGTTGCCAAAAAAGGGACTTGATTTATAAAAACTAAAAATCAAAACACAACACACATTTAGTGTGTGCGTGTGTGCGTACAACCAGGAGCAAGAGCAAGGAGCTCAAAACCCTAGTTCAACAAATTGGTCAAATTGAAGCTCGAATCAAGATCCAAATCAATGCATGAATGCGTAGAAACGATCACCAAGTCATGGGGATCACAAGGTATGTCACAAAACCTAGATTGGTTGAAATTGAAATTTGAGACAAGTAGGTTACTTGCAAATAAATTGATGGATTATGATCCAAGGATGAAATTAGGAATGATTTTTATGTCTAGGAGTAAACCCTAGTCATTTACTTGTTGAATTGAGGTTCATAATTGTGAATTTCATGATTATCCATTTATGTGTTAAATGGGTTTTGTAGAAATAAAATGAACCCTAGAATTATGACTATTAAAATGGTGATTAACTGATTTCCATGAGATGAATCTGAGAATAGTATGCATGCTAAACATAATGGAATTGAAATTATGTTTATGTTTAGTAGAAATAACTAGTTATGAACTAGTTGTAAATGTGTACAAATTTATGCACATTAGGTGTTTGTTAAAATGCCTAAATGAGAACTAAAGTGTTGAAATTAGAGTGATAATGTGTATTTGAATGATATGGCAATTACGCGTAATATGAAGTGATAAGGGTTCTAAATATTATGTTGATTTAGACTTAATGTTGTAACCCATGTGATCAAAAAGTAGTTAAGTTTAGATAAGCTAAGTTAACTAATCATGAAGTCGAATAGTAGCTTCGGCATAGAAAATAAGTGAGGTGGAATAGTCGTGATTTTTATGACTAATTTAATCGCCGTGTAAATGGTTGAAAATAGTTTGACGCCTAACGAGCTAGGTGGAGGCTTGGGAAAGGAAGCGGGTCAAACAAATCAAGAATGGAGGAAAAGCATAATTCGGATGCAAGGTAAGTATATCTTACACTAGTCATATATTTTAGAATATCCTTTTGTCGTGTTAATTACGAAAAAGACAAATACCTAATTGAGATATGGTGTTCCGGCGTGTAGTCGTACGGAACAAGATAATCAAATATGATGAGAAACCATAGTGATGGATAAAAATGAGTAAATCGGTAATTCGATCATATTATGACGAATGAAACATGTACTTTTAAGAGTTACCATATAAGGTAAATCATAATAACCAATAAGGGTAAAATTGTAAGTTGGTCACTCGTTGACAATAACTGTTGGTTTTGAAAGATACTTTATTTCGAAAGCCTTGATAGGCCAAAAAGCGTTAAGAAGTGATTTATAATTAAAATGACCGCGCAATGTAAACTGGAGCGAGTCGTGTAGGCGAGATGGCAATAAGCTTCATCTAGCCAATATAATCGGTCAATTAAAACAAACGGGTCAAAAGGGTGAAAATATCACCTTTTTACAATATCGACTGATGGCTTGTCGAGTTGTATGATTTCAGGAATAAATATCATATGGATACTTACATCGCTATTACTTAGCGGGTACTAACGCATGGTATCGAAACGGGTCAATATATATATTGATCCGAGCCGGGTATGTATAATATAGATTAACTACTCAATAGGAATTAGAGGCTCCTTGATAGTTAAATGCAGTCATAAAGACATTTGGTTTCTTGACAAAGCAAACCGAATGATTCATATGATGATCGTTGTGTTTTGAAAACATAATGACTTTTCGCATCAAATGCATAGTTTAAAACAAGGCTTTTGGGCCGAAAATGCTTTTAAAAGTCCCTTGTATCAATTAAAGGACTAAATGGACCAAAATGCCCTTGTAAGCTAAATCGAGCGAACGACCCATAAGGGTGGTTCGGAAAAGAGTAGTATGCATAATTAAACACTTAGAATGAGTATACAAAAGCGAAAGATGTGAATCCTTAGTCATTGACTCTATAATAGTCTTTGCCGTAAAATAATGATTCGAGGGGTAAAACTCGGAGTTTAGGAATTTCCACACTTAATACAACACAAATATAGTTGTGAAGAAAGATTATTTGACAAGAAATGTGGTAGTATAATGCTTGATGTGAGTGAAAGAGATTCATGTTTAAAATAGGCTTAATTACCCTTAACGGGTCAAAATAAGCATACGAGCGAACACGGGTTTAAATTGTGTAATAAACCTGTGATTAGAACCTAAAATGGTAGATAACATTAATTTGAAGAAGTGTATGTGATATAATGATCAAACAAATACGTTTGTTTGATAAAATGCATAAACGGGTTAAAATTCGGTAAAAAGGCAATGAGTCGAAGGCTTAGAAGTCTCAAAATTTATTATGACGAATGTTGGATTTTAACTCCATAAGATGGAGAATTAAATTACGGAGGCGTAGGAAAAAGAATCGGGTAAAACGGATCAATAACGAAGAAGTTATGGTCGTTTCCGTAAAAACTAGATGTGCTGGGAATATGCAGGTCCCAGATGCGAACCTGCTGGAAAATGGTCACCTTCGCGCCACGCGAAGGAGCATGTGGTTCTTCGCGTGGCATGACAGAGTCAGTTTTTAAAAAAGTTGTTTTTTTCAATTATTTTGCCTCGCGAACTCGTTTAAACACGTTCTAAGCTACGTATGACTAATTCAATTCATGTTTTACGAATTGTAGGTATTATATACAATACCGGAGGACGATCAAGCTCAGCGAAGAACCGAACACAATCAAGTTCAAGCTTCCACATATTATTACGTTGTCGTTTTGAACGACGAATTCAATCACATTTTGTTGTATTGTTTTAATGCTAAGTAAAGTTTAAATAAACTCGTATTACATTTAGTATGTGTGATCATTAATACACATTTTTAGTTCTTAATTTATAAGAAATACGTTAAATATCGGTAAGGGTGTTACACTTTCGGCTTAAAGCATCAGCCACTACATTTGCCCTTCCTGCATGATACTGGATATTACAATCATAATCACTAAGTATCTCCATGTAGCGTCTTTGTCTCATATTCAACTCTTTTTGCCCGAAAACATACCTTAAACTCTTATGATCATTAAAAATGGTAAACTTACTACCATAAAGGTAATGCCTCCAAATTTTCAGGGCAAAAACTATGGCTCCTAATTCTAGATCATGGGTTGAATAATTCTCTTCATGACTCTTAAGTTGTCTAGATGCGTAGGCTATAACCTTTTGGCGTTGCATTGACACACATCCATAACCTAACTTAGAAGCGTCATGTAACACCTCGAAAAATTTCGTCGAATAATGCCTTGACACGTGTCATAAGGTTCCGGTATGTGAAAACAAACTTTAGAGGGACTAAAAGTGACAAACACTGAAAACTATGGAACGTAAGAGTCCAAAGTGTCAACAATGGATAAATAGACTCTATGATAACCCTACATAATGTTTATAACCTTAAACGGATGGTTCATGGATCATACGACGCGGAAATTGCACAAAAGTGAAGTATTGCAAACTATAGGGGCCAAAAGTGTCAACATGTTTAATTTATACCTCTGAGTGAACTTTTGGCAGACCCGAAGCTTTGAGAAGCTAAAATATACTCACTAGAATATGTGGTTAAAATTTCGTGAAGTTTCGTCAACGTATGAGAAAGTTATGGCCAAAACCGTACTTGAGGGGTTAAAAGCGTCAACGTCGAATTTCATGGCTTTTCGGTTGAGCGCAAAGTTAGCAGAGAACATTACCATGTAGGTAAATGTCCCAAGGTCCTTAAAAACCAAGTTTGGGGGTTTACGGGTCAAAATAAGTGGCCGAATCATCGCGTGCAAGTTCAGGGACCGAAGCTGTCAATGTTTGAAAGTTGTTGGCTGATCAGCAGTTCAGGCGACCCGCCTGGACAGACCCAAGCGGGCCGCGTGAGACTGCCAGGTGCAGTAATTCGCGAAAATTGCAAATTGGGTCCGAAATTGATGTGCATAACAGCTCATTCCACCTCTCTTTTGCTCCAATCAGCTCCCATGCATGCCTAGGACATCTGTGAACCTCTACAACATCTGAATTCCCCTCTTAAATCAGATTATTCACTCATTCTTGGCAATTGCATTTGTAAACAAAGAGCTCTCAACTCTCAAGAACCCTCTCAAGATTTCTGGAGCATTTCTGGACAGCAAGGCCGACTCCAAGTGTTAGATAAGCTTCAATAGGACCTTTGTAAGCTTCTAATTCAGTCCTTAATTCGTTCTTGCATCGATTATTAGTAAAAGTCAAACTGATTGTTCATACACTTTGACTTTCTGATTAAACGAGTTTCACTCAGTCATTTCTCAAATTGAAACCAGATATATGTTGGTATTTATGTGGGAAACAAACCCTCAAAAGGGTATTCTCTGATTCCCACTACATGCATGCTAATTGTCGAGTCAAACTTGTTTCTAAAAAGTCAACAGAAATGGTTTTTGTGAAAAATAGCTTAAATGGGAATGTTGTTGACATGCAATCTGTTTGATCATCATAAATAGCTTTATAATGAATATAAGAATGTGTTTTACAATGATCAACTCGACAATCTTTAGTATAGATACGAATCGGAACCGAAAGTCTTGTAAAACGACTATTTCGTAGACCATCGATTCGGATTCGTACATGCATGTTTGAGATCTGTATTAGAGAGTATTTTTGACCACTTTTTATTTTGGTAAAACTCTCTGGAAATTTTGTTGCTTGAGTCTATGTTTAGCCGGTTCAATTGCATGTTTCCGATTATGCTTAAAAGTTGACTATTTTGCCCTTTTTGATATAAAACGTGATTTTTAGAAAAGTGAAAGAGTAGAAATCTTTATTTCTAATATATAAACTTGCACCGAAAATTTCGGATCAGTTGGTGGTCCAGATTTTGAGTTATGGCCATTAGCGTAAAACTATGTTCTTAAGTTACATAAACGGCCCTTTTCGCGTATAACCCATTTCTGGCCACGTTTTGATACAAAACTTTTTACCCACTGATGTTATATAATATTTTGGGATTTTAGATGATTTTTATTTAATTTTTGGCTGGTCGTATCTTAGATCGCCTAGTTATTTCGGTTTATGTCGGTTTTGACCGTTTAGGCCATAAAATGAGTTTTATGCATTCTTTTGACCCGAAACCTTTTCCTACTGATTTTATATGTTAAATAAATTATTTTGAGCCTTCTGGAAATATAAAAAATTTCAGCTTTCATATATAAACCCGGAAACGGCTCTAAATCGCATATTTAGCGTTTTAAGAGCATAGTAAGCGTTATACTTGTTTTAAACCTATAAGACTTATACCTACTGATGTAATTAGCATATTTTCATATAATAACAGTAAGTATAAGTATATGAACTCAGATTTCCAGTTTTGGCAGTTTTAGCCCTTGTGAAATTACTAAAATACCCCTACGGTGCATAGTTTGATTTTTAAATGTTAAGTTTGGTATATGGGTCATACCCTACTGATATGATATGTTAAATGGAGTACATTTACTGTATAAACCAGACCCGAAACTCAGATTTCTAATTTTACTCTTTTATAATCTTTTAAATGACCAAAATGCCCTTCTAAGGCATAAATTTAGTTTAAAATTATTCCGGGCAATATAGAACATAACTTACTGATGTTATATCATATTTAAAGCATATTATCTTCGGAAACTTGCATTTGACTCTTTTGGCTACCCGTAACGCCCTTTTTGCGTTCGGTTCGGTTTACGTAACTAGTTTGCGTAAATTGACCGAAACGGGTCAAACGTTATCATTTTTATATCAAAATCCAGAATGTATTTAGTATACCCATATTATACAAGTATTCAAACTTGTCGGGTCTAAATCACATTCTATCCGGTCTTTCGCTTAATCGTGCGTAAACCGTATCATCCTTAAAACTAACCGGTCAAAGCTTAGGCTTAAATAAAAGACCCGTTAGAAATCTAATAGGTTATTATAAACCTTTGTTCCAGATTAGGAGGCCCAGTAAAAGCTACCACACTTACCGTTTGTGTTACATACTTGCTCAGGTAAATACATTTTGACTTATTTTCCCTATACGGGCTTGGGGTACGGTATTTAAAATACCGCTTGATCGGGCGCACAAGTCCTGCGCCTTATGGGTGTACAGTCTTGAATAGCTTGTGCGACTCGTTTAAACAGTCTTGTCTTACTTTAGGCTTTGGGGGGTTATTGACCGTGTCCCGGATATCCTTGGCATTATCTTACGAGATGGCCACGACCAGAGCACGGGGTGTAGGCGTACACTCGGCGTGTATAACTCTTTAATGTGGTGTGTCATTTAATCTTTAGCCCGGACAGTAGATCCCGGGCCACCAAAGATACGAGTGCATGTAATTCGTTCACAAGTTTATATTGCATAATTATCCCAAGTTAATAAAAATATTTATGCCTTGTGCATTTAAATAAATTTTCAATCATTTTCAAAATGAGTCAGTCGATTTGTATTTACCAGTGTAAACTGACGTATTTTTCCCAAAAGGTTAAGTGCAGGTACTATACGAAATAGGCTGGCTGTTTCCTAAGAGCGTCCACTATAGTCTCGCAAGCTCGGACGACAAATAACTGTTGAACAATTTATTCTTATTTTTATTTGATCCGCCTGTGGATCCGTTTCAACTACTGTGATATTTATTATTGCAATTTATTTAAAAGTTGAAATGTATCTATTCTGCTTCCGCTGTGCATTATTATATTGTGTTGATTGTCTATGACGATGCCAACTACGTCACTGTACCCCACACCGGGCCCACCAGTGACACGTGGAGATCGGGGTGTGACAGGTTGGTATCAGAGCCAACGCTGAGTGAATTAAACACTAGTCTTTTGTGTTTAGTCTCAGTTACACAATTGCACAATCCTCGATTTTCGAGTCTAGACAAAGAACTTAGGAAATGTTCGACATTTCGTTTATTTTATCTTTATTTTTATTATTAGCTTTGTCTTATATATTTTATTGTGCAACTTGTTTAATTTTTGACAGGTTCATCATGCCGCCACGTATGCGAGGACGAGGAGGATTCGCCACATCGCACGATCATGAGGCAGGACCCTCACACAGGCGAGCTCCATCAGCGTCGCACAACACCGCAGCCAACGATCTTTGGAGATCATTTGCCGAGCCAGCCAGGCACTCGGTATCTGCGAGCACTTCGCCATCACTACCCCAATCATTTGGGCCCCACTCGGAAAATGGGCCCCATGGTTCCCATGGATCTTATATACCCCTTCATCAGTCGCCTCACCAATACCCAGCACCAGCTTATCAGGGCCTATACAACCCTGACGCTTTCTTGGATGAGCCAGTGGGTCATAACCCACTAGGACCGGAGGACCACTTTCCTGGCGATCACGAGATGGAAGTTGACGAGGACACGGACCCTTCACTGCCACCGTCAGGTACGCCCAACCATCCCATCGAGATATCGGATGGGTCACCATTTAGGGGATCACCCTACAATGGTGTTGATAGCTTTGAGGAGAAGTTCAGGCAGCACGATTGGTATTACACCCCCAGCCAACACAACTCTCCGATGCTCCAGTCTCGCCAGGGTTCGCCGGTGCACTCGCAGCACCACTCTCAGCAGCAGCAGCTTCAGCAGCCGCCCTTGCAGCAGGACCTATCTGAGGCCCTCTGGCGTGACGTGATCACTCCGTCGCTACCGCCACCACCAGTTTTGCCTCCTCCGCCTCAGAGGCCAAGGAGGAATGCGCGTATGTCTACGCGAGGAGGGATTCGCATTGCTACCCCTCCGCACATTGGTAGCAGCCGCTACTCACCTCTTCATGAGGAGTCCGAGATGGGGGAGTCTCCGCATCCCGTTTCGGAGGTCACTTCTGCGCCGATTCCGCCTCTGCCGCCGCAGAACTTCGGAGAGCCGATTCCGGCTTACGCCAGCGCAGCGCAGTTCAACCCGTTTGAGCCGACTTTCCCTCCCGGTTATGATTATACGGGAGATCCCTATTGGTTAGCCTCAGGCTACAACCCTCTCAACCAGGAGAGTACATTTGGAGGTCCCTGGGCTACGGGACCATCAGCTTTTGGTTTCCCACCGCAGGGCTACCAGCAGCCATCGCAGCCACAGCAGTACCAGCCACCACCGCCGGCACCTATGATGTCGCCGCCGCAGGTTCAGGAAATCCTGCAAGGAATAAACAGTGTACGACGTGATTTGCAACATGAGATGCGAGCTGATCGCCGACGCAACGATGGCATGTTCAAGAAGATGTTTGATTTGCTCAAGGGTAAGAGTAAGAAGGATCGTTGAATCCTTTGTTGTTAGCTCTTTTACTCATGTCCCTGCGTGGACATTTATTCCTGTACTCTACCCCTGCGTGGGTATATTTCCCTTATTCTACCCCTGCGTGGGTATGTTGTTCTGATAACCCCTACGTGGGTTTTTTTTATTTTATTTGTTGTTGTTGTTATTTGTTTAGCCCCTGCGCGGGCATGTTATTCATGTTATTTGAATTAAAGTCCCGTTTAGGGCAAAGATGTACTAGTTACTTTAATTAAAATTTGAAATGGTTAATTTGAATTTCTAATTTTATTTATGTTCATGAATTTAATATTTAAATAATGGAAAATATCAATTTTTATTTGATTTGCCATTTTATAAGAATCTTAGTAAGGTATAACCTAGCTTGAATGCCTTATTAACAGGCCTGGCCATGATGGTAAAACCTGGTTGAAAAGATTCAACTCCCTGTTAACATCTGAAAACATGTTAACATTCCTGGCTAAGCGTGATCTGAAAAATCACACAAGCCACCCTTTTTAATAAATTATCTACAGATTATATCTGTATACAAGCCTATTAATGACTTGATACCTACGGGTTATGACTATGTCATATAGTGGCAGTTGTGGTTTATAACTCCCTGCCTAATAAAGGATTATTTGTTTAATTATACAATTTATAATCCTATAAAATCTAAATTTATAATTTAGTAAGTTGTCCGAAGTGACTAGGCCTATTGTGCCAATATATATATTTCATTCTATGATATAGTTGCTAATAAAAGCCTTGAATGAAAGTAATTTAATTAACTATTATGGTTATTAATACCATGGTTAATGATTCGTCTAGGACGATAATACTGTTAGGTTTCTAAATAGACCTTGTCCTTTATTGTAGCTTAAAGCTACAATGGCCAAATCGGAGGAGACCAACAGTCATTCTGGAGAACACCCAGATAATACCAGGATTCACGTCACTGGTGAAGAATTGCAAGCACTGATAGATAACGCTGTTGCCAAAGCTATGGATAGGCAATTCAGGGAATCTAGCGGTACTCGGAGTAGGACCCGAACAGTAACGCACGTAAAGCCCAAGACTCATTCTGAGGCTCATAGTAAGCCACCTTCTAAAAAGAGTGAGCCGAAGAAAGATGAGGATGATAACCACTCCTCCAACCACAGCAGTATTCCTAAGCAAGAAGTCAAGCTGAAACATGATACGTACAGCAAGTCCTGTACGTACAAGTATTTTGTATCTTGCAAACCCAGAGATTTTACTGGGGAAAAAGGAGCCATGGATTGCATGACGTGGATTGATGAGATGGATACTGTGGTTGATATCAGCGGGTGTGCTGATAGGGACGTCGTGAAATACGTGTCCCAGTCGTTCAAGGGAGATGCGTTAGCATGGTGGAAGTCACTCCAACAAGCTGCCGGTAAGGCCACACTGTACGGTTTGTCATGGGAACAGTTTGTGGCCCTGATCAAGGAGAACTTCTGCCCGCAGCATGAGGTTGAGAGAATTGAATCGGATTTTGTATCTCTGGTTATGAAGAACCTCGATTGTCAAGCGTATCTTACTACGTTCAACACTTTATCTCGGTTAGTGCCTTATCTGGTGACCCCGGAGCCGCGAAGGATTGCTCGATTTATTGGGGGTCTGGCACCAGAGATAAAGGCAAGCGTCAAGGCTTCAAGGCCTACGACGTTTAGATCCGTAGCTGATCTATCCCTCTCCCTCACTCAAGATGTTGTCAGATTGAGAGCTATGAAGAGCTCAGAAGAAAACAAAAGGAAACGTGAGGATGACACCTCACGAAGGTCTGAGAAACGACACAGAGGGAGCAACGACCACCAAAAAGGGTCGGGATCTAAGAAAGGAGATCGTCAGTCGGGTGAGAAACCCAAATGCAAGGTTTGTAGGAGGCATCACTTTGGGAGATGCAGGCAGGAGTCTAAGTCCCAGTCTTTCGAGAAACGTTGTGGGATCTGCAAGTCCACAGATCATAAAGCTGTGGATTGCAAGAAAATGAAGGATGCAACTTGTTTTGGTTGCAACGAGAAGGGGCACATTCGGCCAAACTGCCCAAAGAATGCGAAGAAAGCTGATGATGGGAAGAAGACTAATGCGAGAGTCTTCAGAATGGACGCCAAGGAGGCAGTTCTTGACGACAACGTCATTACAGGTACGTTTCTTGTAAATGATGTTTTTGCTAGAGTCTTGTTTGATTCAGGAGCTGATAAGTCGTTTGTAGATGATAAGTTTTGTAAATTGTTGAACCTTCCTGTTAAAACCTTAAGTGTAAAATATGAGGTGGAATTAGCCGATGGAACCATAGAAACCGCCTCGACTGTTCTAGATGGATGTGTCATATCCATTAGGAATCATCTTTTCCCGTTATCCTTGCTTCCCTTTAAGCTAGCTGGATTTGATATAGTGATAGGCATGGATTGGTTATCGAGTAACCAAGCCCAGATTCTGTGCAACAGAAAGCAAGTAATAGTAAAGACTCCGTCTGGTGAGTCACTTACTATTCAAGGAGACACCCAGCATGGATTGCCGGAGCAAGTGTCCATGCTCAAGGCATCCAGATGCATGCAGAAAGGATGTGTCATTTATATGGCACAAGTTACCATCGATGAGCCGAAGCCGAAGATTGAGGATATCCCTGTTATTTCGGAATATCCTGAAGTATTTCCTGAAGAACTACCCGGTTTGCCACCGGATAGACAAGTGGAGTTTCGGATAGACATCATTCCAGGCGCTGCACCTGTAGCAAGAGCACCATACAGATTGGCACCAACGGAGATGAAGGAGTTGAGGACGCAGTTGGATGACCTATTAGCTAAAGGTTTTATTAGACCTAGCTCGTCTCCTTGGGGAGCACCAATCTTGTTCGTTAAAAAGAAAGATGGATCGATGCGTCTGTGCATCGATTACCGTGAGCTTAACAAGGTCACTATCAAGAATAGGTATCCGTTACCCAGGATCGACGATCTGTTCGATCAGTTGCAAGGAGCAAGCTATTTCTCCAAGATCGACCTGAGGTCAGGTTATCATCAGTTGAAAGTCAAGGATGAAGATGTGCACAAGACAGCGTTTAGGACTCGTTATGGACGTTACGAGTTCCTAGTGATGCCATTCGGACTCACAAACGCACCAGCCGCGTTCATGGATCTCATGAATCGCGTCTGCAAGCCTTATTTAGATAAGTTCGTCATTGTCTTTATTGACGACATCCTTATCTACTCGAAAAGCCAAGCTGACCATGAGAAACACCTTCGTTGTATTCTCAAACTTCTGAATCAGGAGAAACTTTATGCCAAATTTTCGAAGTGTGAATTTTGGCTTCGAGAAGTCCAGTTCCTTGGACATGTAGTGAGCGAGCGTGGTATCCAAGTAGATCCCGCTAAAGTAGAAGCAGTCATGAACTGGCAGGAGCCGAAGACTCCTACCGAGATTCGCAGTTTCCTCGGATTGGCGGGATATTATAGGCGATTTATCGAGAACTTTTCAAGAATTGCTGCGCCCCTAACTTCGTTGACTCGTAAGAAGATTAAGTTTGATTGGGGCCCTAAGCAGCAGGAATCCTTCGACATCCTGAAGAAGAAGTTGAGCAATGCGCCAGTGTTGACATTGCCCGATGGTATAGAAGAATTTGTGGTGTACTGTGACGCATCACACACTGGCATGGGCTGTGTACTCATGCAGAAAGGCAAAGTCATTGCCTACGCTTCTCGACAGCTCAAGGTGCATGAGAAGAACTACACCACCCACGATTTGGAATTGGGTGCTGTTGTGTTTGCTTTGAAGCTATGGAGACATTACTTGTATGGAACCAAGTGTATAATTTATTCGGATCACAAGAGTCTTCAGCACTTGTTCAATCAGAAGGAATTGAACATGCGTCAAAGGCGTTGGATGGAAACTCTAAATGATTATGACTGCGAGATAAGATACCATCCAGGCAAGGCCAATGTAGTCGCCGACGCCTTAAGCAGAAAGGAAAGGGTGAAACCGATCAGAATCAATGCCAAGCGCATTGAGATAAGAAACAATTTGAATGAAAGGGTGTTAGCTGCACAGAAGGAAGCTGTGCTAGAAGCTAACTATCCTGCAGAAAAGTTAGGGGTAACTGAGGAACAGTTATCCTACGACAAAGATGGAATGCTAAGACTAAACGGACGAATATGGGTTCCAGTTTATGGAGGACTTCGGGATGTTATCCTCCAGGAAGCCCACAGCT
The DNA here is from genome assembly GCF_002127325.2 of Helianthus annuus. Classification (NCBI taxonomy): domain Eukaryota; kingdom Viridiplantae; phylum Streptophyta; class Magnoliopsida; order Asterales; family Asteraceae; genus Helianthus; species Helianthus annuus. Next base: position 142,021,744 of record NC_035442.2, read on the forward strand.
CTAAATATTCCGTTCATCCTGGAGCTGATAAGATGTACCAGGATCTGAAATCAAACTACTGGTGGATTGGTTTGAAAAAGTCAGTAGCTGAGCATGTAGCTAAGTGCTTGACTTGTGCGCAAGTCAAGGCCGAGCATCAGAAGCCGTCAGGTTTGCTTCAGCAACCTGAAATTCCCAAGTGGAAATGGGAAATGGTGACAATGGATTTTATCACCAAGTTGCCGAAAACGAAAAAGGGAAATGATACCATATGGGTCATAGTAGATAGACTGACTAAGTCAGTTCATTTCCTACCCATCAAGGAGACGTATAGCTCAGATATGTTAGCTCAATTATACGTCGATAAGATTGTAGCGTTACATGGTATACCTATATCTATTATCTCCGATAGAGATACCAGATATACGTCGCATTTTTGGAAGAGTTTCCAACAATCGTTGGGCACTCGTTTGAATTTTAGTACGGCTTATCATCCTCAGACTGATGGTCAGAGTGAGCGTACTATTCAAACTTTGGAAGACATGCTTCGTGCATGTGCGATCGATTTGGGAGGTAGTTGGGATAAGAACTTACCACTGATTGAATTCTCCTACAACAATAGCTACCATTCCAGCATAAAGGCTGCGCCTTTTGAGGCCCTATACGGTAGAAAGTGTAGATCGCCCATTTGTTGGGCAGAAGTTGGAGATGTCCAGTTGTCAGGACCAGATATCGTTTTTGAAACGACAGACAAGATCGTTCAGATTCGCGATCGTTTGAAAGCTGCCAGGGATAGGCAGAAAAGTTATGCGGATCCTAAGCGCAAGGATTTTCACTTCGAGGTAGGTGATAAAGTATTGCTTAAAGTATCGCCCTGGAAGGGTGTGATGCGATTTGGAAAGAAAGGCAAGCTGAGCCCGAGATACATAGGACCTTTCGAGATTATCGAACGTATCGGGTCAGTCGCTTACAAGTTAAACTTGCCTGAAGAACTTAGCGCTATTCATAATGTGTTCCACATCTGTAATTTGAAGAAGTGTTTCGCTGACGAATCACTGGTTATACCGCATACAGATATACACATAGATGAAAGTTTGAAGTTCGTGGAAAAACCTTTGTCGATTGAGGATCGACAGGTGAAAAAGCTTCGAAGGAAGCACATACCTATTGTAAAGGTTAAATGGGATGCCCGTAGAGGTCCCGAATACACGTGGGAAGTGGAATCCACAATGCAAGAGAAATATCCCCATTTGTTTCAGTAAATCTCGAGGTCGAGATTTCTTTTAAGGGGGTGAGGATGTAACACCTCGAAAAATTTCGTCCAATAATGCCTTGACACGTGTCATAAGGTTCCGGTATGTGAAAACAAACTTTAGAGGGACTAAAAGTGACAAACAGTGAAAACTATGGAACGTAAGAGTCCAAAGTGTCAACAATGGATAAATAGACTCTATGATAACCCTACATAATGTTTATAACCTTAAACGGATGGTTCATGGATCATACGACGCGGAAATTGCACAAAAGTGAAGTATTGCAAACTATAGGGGCCAAAAGTGTCAACATGTTTAATTTATACCTCTGAGTGAACTTTTGGCAGACCCGAAGCTTTGAGAAGCTAAAATATACTCACTATAATATGTGGTTAAAATTTCGTGAAGTTTCGTCAACGTATGAGAAAGTTATGGCCAAAACCGTACTTGAGGGGTTAAAAGCGTCAACGTCGAATTTCATGGCTTTTCGGTTGAGCGCAAAGTTATCCAAGGACATTACCATGTAGGTAAATGTCCCAAGGTCCTTAAAAACCAAGTTTGGGGGTTTACGGGTCAAAATAAGTGGCCGAATCATCGCGTGCAAGTTCAGGGACCGAAGCTGTCAATGTTTGAAAGTTGTTGGCTGATCAGCAGGTCAGGCGACCCGCCTGGACAGACCCAAGCGGGCCGCGTGAGACTGCCAGGTGCAGTAATTTGTGAAAATTGCAAATTGGGTCCGAAATTGATGTGCATAACAGCACATTCCACCTCTCTTTTGCTCCAATCAGCTCCCATGCATGCCTAGGACATCTGTGAACCTCTACAACATCTGAATTCCCCTCTTAAATCAGATTATTCACTCATTCTTGGCAATTGCATTTGTAAACAAAGAGCTCTCAACTCTCAAGAACCCTCTCAAGATTTCTGGAGCATTTCTGGACATCAAGGCCGACTCCAAGTGTTAGATAAGCTTCAATAGGACCTTTGTAAGCTTCTAATTCAGTCCTTAATTCGTTCTTGCATCGATTATTAGTAAAAGTCAAACTGATTGTTCATACACTTTGACTTTCTGATTAAACGAGTTTCACTCAGTCATTTCTCAAATTGAAACCAGATATATGTTGGTATTTATGTGGGAAACAAACCCTCAAAAGGGTATTCTCTGATTCCCACTACATGCATGCTAATTGTCGAGTCAAACTTGTTTCTAAAAAGTCAACAGAAATGGTTTTTGTGAAAAATAGCTTAAATGGGAATGTTGTTGACATGCAATCTGTTTGATCATCATAAATAGCTTTATAATGAATATAAGAATGTGTTTTACAATGATCAACTCGACAATCTTTAGTATAGATACGAATCGGAACCGAAAGTCTTGTAAAACGACTATTTCGTAGACCATCGATTCGGATTCGTACATGCATGTTTGAGATCTGTATTAGAGAGTATTTTTGACCACTTTTTATTTTGGTAAAACTCTCTGGAAATTTTGTTGCTTGAGTCTATGTTTAGCCGGTTCAATTGCATGTTTCCGATTATGCTTAAAAGTTGACTATTTTGCCCTTTTTGATATAAAACGTGATTTTTAGAAAAGTGAAAGAGTAGAAATCTTTATTTCTAATATATAAACTTGCACCGAAAATTTCGGATCAGTTGGTGGTCCAGATTTTGAGTTATGGCCATTAGCGTAAAACTATGTTCTTAAGTTACATAAACGGCCCTTTTCGCGTATAACCTATTTCTGGCCACGTTTTGATACAAAACTTTTTACCCACTGATGTTATATAATATTTTGGGATTTTAGATGATTTTTATTTAATTTTTGGCTGGTCGTATCTTAGATCGCCTAGTTATTTCGGTTTATGTCGGTTTTGACCGTTTAGGCCATAAAATGAGTTTTATGCATTCTTTTGACCCGAAACCTTTTCCTACTGATTTTATATGTTAAATAAATTATTTTGAGCCTTCTGGAAATATAAAAAATTTCAGCTTTCATATATAAACCCGGAAACGGCTCTAAATCGCATATTTAGCGTTTTAAGAGCATAGTACGCGTTATACTTGTTTTAAACCTATAAGACTTATACCTACTGATGTAATTAGCATATTTTCATATAATAACAGTAAGTATAAGTATATGAACTCAGATTTCCAGTTTTGGCAGTTTTAGCCCTTGTGAAATTACTAAAATACCCCTACGGTGCATAGTTTGATTTTTAAATGTTAAGTTTGGTATATGGGTCATACCCTACTGATATGATATGTTAAATGGAGTACATTTACTGTATAAACCAGACCCGAAACTCAGATTTCTAATTTTACTCTTTTATAATCTTTTAAATGACCAAAATGCCCTTCTAAGGCATAAATTTAGTTTAAAATTATTCCGGGCAATATAGAACATAACTTACTGATGTTATATCATATTTAAAGCATATTATCTTCGGAAACTTGCATTTGACTCTTTTGGCTACCCGTAACGCCCTTTTTGCGTTCGGTTCGGTTTACGTAACTAGTTTGCGTAAATTGACCGAAACGGGTCAAACGTTATCATTTTTATATCAAAATCCAGAATGTATTTAGTATACCCATATTATACAAGTATTCAAACTTGTCGGGTCTAAATCACATTCTATCCGGTCTTTCGCTTAATCGTGCGTAAACCGTATCATCCTTAAAACTAACCGGTCAAAGCTTAGGCTTAAATAAAAGACCCGTTAGAAATCTAATAGGTTATTATAAACCTTTGTTCCAGATTAGGAGGCCCAGTAAAAGCTACCACACTTACCGTTTGTGTTACATACTTGCTCAGGTAAATACATTTTGACTTATTTTCCCTATACGGGCTTGGGGTACGGTATTTAAAATACCGCTTGATCGGGCGCACAAGTCCTGCGCCTTATGGGTGTACAGTCTTGAATAGCTTGTGCGACTCGTTTAAACAGTCTTGTCTTACTTTAGACTTTGGGGGGTTATTGACCGTGTCCCGGATATCCTTGGCATTATCTTACGAGATGGCCACGACCAGAGCACGGGGTGTAGGCGTACACTCGGCGTGTATAACTCTTTAATGTGGTGTGTCATTTAATCTTTAGCCCGGACAGTAGATCCCGGGCCACCAAAGATACGAGTGCATGTAATTCGTTCACAAGTTTATATTGCATAATTATCCCAAGTTAATAAAAATATTTATGCCTTGTGCATTTAAATAAATTTTCAATCATTTTCAAAATGAGTCAGTCGATTTGTATTTACTAGTGTAAACTGACGTATTTTTCCCAAAAGGTTAAGTGCAGGTACTATACGAAATAGGCTGGCTGTTTCCTAAGAGCGTCCACTATAGTCTCGCAAGCTCGGACGACAAATAACTGTTGAACAATTTATTCTTATTTTTATTTGATCCGCCTGTGGATCCGTTTCAACTACTGTGATATTTATTATTGCAATTTATTTAAAAGTTGAAATGTATCTATTCTGCTTCCGCTGTGCATTATTATATTGTGTTGATTGTCTATGACGATGCCAACTACGTCACTGTACCCCACACCGGGCCCACCGGTGACACGTGGAGATCGGGGTGTGACACGTCATAATAGACTACAAAATCTTCAGTTCCTTCTGGTAGCGCTAGTATGGGTGCGTGGGTTAATCTTTGCTTAAGAATTCTAAAGGCTTCTTCCTGTTTTGGTCCCCATTCAAACTTAACAGATTTACAGGTTAGCTTATTTAAGGGATTGGCTATTCTAGAAAAATCTCGAATAAATCTTCTATAATAACCGGCCAATCCTAAGAAACTTCTAACCTCGGTTGGTGACTCAGGGGTTTTCCATTTGGTAATTGCCTCGATCTTGGTGGGATCCACATGAATTCCTTCATGATCGACTAAGTGTCCAAGAAACTGTACCTATTCTAACCAGAATTCGCACTTTGAAAACTTAGCATAAAGCTTTTCCTTTCTTAGTAAACTTAGAAATGCGTGCAAATGCTTTGCATGTTCCTCCTTACTCTTAGAGTAAATAAGAATATCATCTATAAAAACAATTATGAATTTATCCAAATATGGCTTACATATTCGGTTTATCATGTCCATAAATGCAGCTGGGGCATTGGTTAAACCAAATGGCATGACAGTAAATTCATAATGGCCATATCTTGTTCTGAATGCGGTCTTAGGAATGTCCTCTTCCTGTACCTTTAATTGATGATATCCTGACCTTAAATCGATTTTTGAGAAAAATCGAGCTCCTTGCAACTGATCGAATAAATCACCGATCCTCGGTAATGGGTACCGATTCTTAATCGTGACTTTGTTCAACTCACGGTAATCAATGTACATACGCATAGATCCGTCTTTCTTCTTAACAAATAAGATTGGTGCTCCCCATGGTGATGAACTTGGCTGTATGAATCCTTTCTCTATTAATTCGTCTAACTGTTTCTTCAGTTCCTGCATTTCTGCGGGTGCCAAACGGTAAGGTGTTTTGGCAATTGGTGATGTCCCTGGTAGCAGATGGATTCTGAATTCGACTTTTCTGTCTAGCGGTAATCCTGGTAATTCTTCTGGAAACACGTCTGGAAACTGAGATACTACTGGAATATCTTTTAATTCTTTTCCTTTAGTGTTAGTGATTATAGAAATCAAATATACTAAAGATCCTTTTCTTATATAACTTGTTGTTTTCATCACAGAGATGTATTTCATGGATCTAGATGGCTTATCTCCTTTAATTGTGATCTTTTCACATTTTGGTGAATTTACTTGGATTGACTTTTTGTTGGTACATATGTCTGTCGACTTCGTCTTGTATCGAGTCTTGTATTAGAATAGATAGATCAGGGCACGAAATTCGAGAAATATGTATGTGTGACCATTTCGCACGAAATGGACCATTTCGTACGAAATGGAAATGGCCATTTCGTGTGAACCGTTTCGTGCGGAATGGATCTGCCTATAAATACGTACCTTGGTGATTTCATTTGTAATGTTTCGATTCCGGTAGCGAAGCTCTGCCGAAGTGTCTCCAGCATTGTAAAATGATATGATATCAATACAAGAGACAGATTAAGTGATTCTGTGTGCAAACCAGCTGAAATAACTCCGATACGTTTGTTTCCGCCTCTCGTATTGGACAAAAACTCTTCTGAACGACTCATTTGGTCGTCCAAACGATCCTACAAGTGGTATCAGAGCTCAGGAGGAAGAGTTCTTACCATGTATGCACCATTGAGTGTCTTTATAGCTGTAGATTGTTCACTACTTGACTCGTTATATTGATTCATGGCTTTGTTTAAGACATCATACGATTCTTTCAACCTGTTCATGTTGTGAATCAGCTCGTTGTTGTATTTTTTCAGAGTCTCACAGTTTTCACAGTTCTCAGACACCTTTTCTGCATCATCTTCCTTTTTAATCTCAAAAGCTGGAATTTCTTTGACTTTTATCACTCGAACCTCTTCTTCATAATTCTTATCTTTCCTTCTTTCTGCATCTCTCTCAGCTTGAAATTTTAAAAGCTCTTTCATTCTATCTGACCAATAATCATCATCATTATCATCTTGTCTTTTAACCTCCTTATTTTTTGCCATTCAAGCATTTTCAGCACTCTCAGCATCTCTCACGGTTAGATACTTTAAATGCTCTTTCATACTATTTGCTCAATAATCATCATCATCATCTTTAACAACTTGAGCAACAAAAGCTTTATGATCTAAAGTTTTGTTAGGATCAAAATCATCCCAACTGAAATCTTTTGGAAACCTTTCATCATCCTGATATATCAAACATGCTTTACTCTCAGCCGAAATATATTTATCCCAACTAAAACCTTTTGACGATCTTCCATCATCTTGATTAACAAGATACGCTTTCTTTGATTCTTCAATCTCCTTCCTAGCATGTGCAGTTTGTGGTTGTTGTTGATACGGATGTTGAGCAACTTGATGATAAATTGCTTTCCGATCATAATCATTGTTGTTGAATGGATTTTGAGCTCCACTTGCTTCGCGATTTGTGCACTCTCGCTTAAAATGCCCTTTCTTCTTGCAACGAAAACAAGTAACTTTAGATTTATCAAATTCTAAAGTAGAGACATTTGCATCACGAAAATCATCTCTTCCCGTAATTTGTTTAAACTTTTCAGCTCTTCTCAACACGCTTGCCAAACACCACTTAATATCCATAAGTTCCTTCTCTTCAGCATCAATCTGATCGTAATCCTCTTTTGTCAACATTGGATTTCCGATCCTTCCTGCAACTAAACTCCCATAAGACTCTAGCACAGTCACCAACAAAGACATATGACTTTTGGCTACTTCTTTAGAGTAATTTTGATCATTCTCAAGATTTAACGCAATGTTGCATTGTAGTACTTTGCCACTCTTGGTTGCTGAAAAATTTGGATCAAATGATGGATAAGAAGAAAATCCAGTTTTGCTACTTGATCCTTGAGATGAACTTCCAGAAGAACTTTTGGCATTGAAAGCAGTTTCAATCTTCGGGGCAATGTTGGTCTTATCACTAACACCACCTTTGTAATACAAACCAATGTCTTGTTCACCATCATAGTTCTTCATTCTCGCTATCTTTCTTTGTTCCATCTCTTGAGCTTTGAGTTGTTCAATAAAATCGCTCAGCGTTAAATTGTCAAATTCAGGTTTATTTTTCAACATCATATGATACGTGCCCCAAACATCATGTGGCAATGCATCGGCCAACTTTTCAATCAATTCTTCTTTATCTTTATTGATGTTCAATCTTTTCATATTCTTCACCGAATTGCAATATCTTTCTATAATCTGCTTGGTGTTTTCAGTTTTTAGTCCATGGAAAAGATCATATTCTTTCTTCATAAGTGACGTTTTGTTCTTGATCATCTCTTTACTTCCAACAAACTTTGATCTTAATTCTTTCCATATTGAAAATGCACTTCCATTGTGTTGTAGTAAAATCAAGATTTCTTCCTTAATAGCTTGCTGCAAGAGACTAACCATTATCTTTTCATTTTTGTATTTCTTTTTCTCATCAACACTCAGATCTTTAATATCAACCTTCTTTTCGTCGTCCTTAACTGGTCTAATATATCGAAATTCAGTATATTCCCATGCATCTAAGTAATATGCTTGAACCCAATTTTCAAAACGTTCGGCCCATCCACTATACTCCTCAATACTCATAAACTTAGGCGGTTTTTGCAAGGTGCCCGTTTCATTTTCTAGCATCGTACTCTGAGTCACAGTCATTGGAGTAGCAAAGGCGTTGTAGAACTCGTCTTCCATGATTCGGCTTTGAAAATTTCACAAATTCAGATTGTTCAAACGAAATAGATGATTCTCAAACGAAATGGTATACACTTTCACACGAAATGGAGACTTTCAAACGAAATGATCACTTTTCAAACAAAATGGAAGCTGTTTACCTTACTGAAAAACCTAAAAAATACACCTCAAGAGTTCAACAAAGATTAAACAAGAAAAAGGGTTATAGTTCTGGTTCGAGTTTCCAAAAGAAACCAAACCATAACGGTAATTTCAAAAAGAAAGGATTGGGTTTTATTCTACCAGAAAATTATAAAAATGAGAAAAATTATAAACCAAAAACTATGTTTGTTTCAGGAAAATCATCTGAAGAAGAAAAAGAGCATTTGTTTAGGAAGCAGACAAACAAAGAATTCCTTGCGAAAAAGCAAGAAGGAATGAGGAAGGAAGTTGCTCAGAAGAAGAAGGAGACGAGAACCTGTTTTCAATGCAACACAGTTGGTCACATTATCAGGAACTGTCCAAAGACAATCAACAAAAAACAGGGAGTCTCTGAGAAACTGAAAGAAAAGATGGTTGAAAATAAACCACCAACTAAACAATTTAAAGTTTTTGAAAATTTAAAATTTGAGGTTGGTGAGTGTTCAAAGAGTTTTTACAAAATAAAAGCAAAGCTTAACAACCAAAGGTGGGTTGTTAAGAAATCAGATGATAGTTCTAGCAATGATTCTGATTCGTAAAAATCAGAGGAGCTATTTTTTGGCTATGAATCTGATTCGTCAAAGTCAGAGGAGCCACAATTTGAGTTGAAAAGTGAAAATTCAGTACCGCCACTGGATGATGAAAATTTTCCACCATTGCGGGCTGAAAATTTAAAATCAAAAATTGGAAAAGTTGAAATTTCAAATCAATTCTTTTCTGAAAAGAAAGAATTTGATATTGAAAAAGCCTTTAATCCCACAGTCCAAAATATTTTTGGAAAAATGATTGACGGGAAGGTCAAAGGGGTAAAGGAATTTTATGAGTTGAAAACGAAGAAACCAGATGAAGATGGGTCATCCCAGATTGGTAAATGGGATAGCACCTATCATGACTAAACTCTGGACTTGCCGGAGCTCCCAAGTTGGTAATCGTGGAGCAAGAACCGGCATCATTCTCGAAAATGTTTGGTTGAAAAATGGGTTTTCACCTACAAATGGTTAATCAAGGTCATTAAGTTGAACTTGATTTAACTTTCATACAAATGGTTGAAAAACAAAGTGATGAGTTTATCCCCTAACCTATAAGTGGTTTGTGAATTTCAACAAAACAAATTTTCCGGAAAAACCATATTGATTAAAACAAACTTAAGTGTTTTGAAATCATAATGGGAAAATAGTTTGTTGTCAGGGGGGGGGGGGTTCTGATTGTTTAAGCCAAGTGAATGGCGAATTGAAGCAATTCACAACAGTTGTCAGTTTATTTGTACAGTTTGTTTTCAAATTTTCCTTAAAAATCAAAAATTGAAACATATTTTTGATTTTAGGGGGGTAAAAATTTTTAGAAATTTCGAAAATTTGAAAAATCCAAAAACATGATAAAATCTGAAAAAGTCAAAAACATTGAAAAATTCAAAAACGAGTTTTGTTGTAAAAAGAGGAAATAATAGTACATCAGTGGACTATCACAGCACGCTAAAGAATTGGAAAGTCAAATGTGATAAACAATCTCACTGATGATATGCCAGTAGGTTTTTACACATTCAATAGATTGTTTTCGAGATATAAATCTAAATATCAAATACTTACTTATCTCGTGGGGAACATCTCTCGGATATATGGGTAAACCCCCGAAATCTTGTTTGAAAGACTTTCTATTTCTGACATACTAGGTCTTTGTACGTGATGATATCTGGGGTATTATATCAGGACTTCTGATTTTGCGGGAGCAATAGCCTAGTCCTCGTATAATACCTTGCACAGCTTTAATCTTAAAGCTCACACTCAGCATAAAAAATGATGAAACATTGAAAAATGCTAATCATGTGCTGTTGAAGAAAAGATCCCCAAACGGGACACACCTAAAGTCGAGCCATCATTTCTTTGTCTGAACGGAAGTTCTAACCTGAGCTCTCATGGTCTTGCATTACCCGTTAACAGATATCATTAGTGTACATTCACCTGTAAGACTGAATATAGAAGTCTGGATACAGGAGTATATTCTGAGGTGGGACACACGAATAAGTTTAAGTCTATTAAAACACTAAACTCGTATCTCGAAACAGTTGAACTTTGTGTGAAAATTTAAGTGGATCAGTATACTGACAATCTAAGTGAATCGTTTAGAACTTAAAATGTTTAAAGCTTAACGGTGTTAATGATTTGTCTCAAAAACTGATATGATCCTCTTACACAAACTCACAAAAAATATTATCTGTATATATTTCTTTACTTCTTTCCATTAAAATCAAAAATCCAAAAAGATTTTCAGTGTGTTTTAGTATAAATTTTTTTTTGAAAATTCAAAAAGATTTTATTTCATCTTATTTTCGACAACTGATGTTGAAAAGCTGATTTTCAAAATTCCGAGTGCTAAACATGATGAACAACAGGTTTAGGAGAGTTTGTTTGAGATGAAAAGTAAAGTTAAAAGGTTAAGATAATTTGAGAAATGTCATATTATAACAACTGATGTTTTGAATTTGTTTCTACAAGTGGTAAGCAGAGAATAAATTTGTCAAATTTTTTTAAATTTGTGAAATTTATTGTGAGGTAGAGATTTGTGCAGGTTAAAGCCAGGTTTCTGATCCTGTTGCTACGGAGAGCTAGGAGATGTTTCAAAACCTGAGTAGAATGTGAGCCAGGTCACGATCTTGGAACAAGAGCTATTCCAGACTGCGATCCCAGCTTATCGAAAAGGGGAGTCTGAAGATGCAATAGCCAGCTTCTGATTCTGGATCAACATTCAATAGAGAGTTTGAATGGTAAAGAGCCAGGTTCGAATCCTATGATCCTCGCGAGCTGCTGATGCTGAAGAACTTAAGGAATCAAGAGATCTGATCAAGAGAAGATAGAGTCAGAATGAGATTCAAGAAGAGAGAAAGAAGAAGAGAAAGAGATTGATTGAGGATTCTTACAATGGAGAATATTTTGGGGAGTGCGAGAAGACTAATAAAGACTGAAGATTTGACATACCGAAGACTCGACACCGAAGACTTCGTCAACATCCAAGGGGGAGTCTGTTGGTACATATGTCTGTCGACTTCATCTTGTATCGAGTCTTGTATTAGAATAGATAGATCAGGGCACGGAATTCGAGAAATATGTATGTGTGGCTATTTCGCACGAAATGGAAAAGACCATTTCGCACGAAATGGAAAGTCCATTTCGTACGAAATGGAAATGGCCATTTCGTGTGAACCGTTTCTTGCGGAATGGATCTGCCTATAAATACGTGCCTTGGTGATTTCATTTGTAATGTTTCGATTCCGGTAGCGAAGCTCTGCCGAAGTGTCTCCAGCATTGTAAAACGATCTGATAACAATACAAGAGACAGATTAAGTGATTCTGTGTGCAAACCAGCTGAAATAACTCCGATACGTTTGTTTCCGCCTCTCGTATTGGACAAAAACTCTTCTGAACGACTCATTTGGTCGTGCAAACGATCCTACACTTTTGATCACATAAAATACTGGCTTTATTGGCTATTAACCAATCCATCCCTAATACAACATCAAATCCTGCCAGATTCATTGGGTAAAGGTTTGCCATAAATTTTTGATTTAAAAATTCTATTCTTGCTCACTGCAAGATTTCAGAAATCCTAACGGTTTCCCCATTTGCTGTCTCTACTAGACATTCTTGGGGGAGTTTACTTAATGGTTGATTTGCAAAATGAAGTATTAATAAAACTTTGGTTTGCACCAGAGTCAAATAATACTTTAGCAAAATCATCATTAACTAAAAACGTACCGGCTATCACGTCCGGAATATTTGGCTTCATCTGCAGTCAGAACAAATGCTCTAGCATTTTTAGTGTTCTTGTTGTTCGTAGCTGGAGCTAGTTTCGGACAGTTTGGCTTGATGTGGCCTTGTTCTCCACAGTTGTAGCATATCCTGTTGTTAATTTTCTTCCTGCAGTCTTCTTCCTTGTGCCCATATATTTTTGCAGAAATTGTAGTATATGGAGCACCTTCCAGAATGCTTCCTTTTGCAATACTTGCAATAAGGTGCAGAGGTAGAACTTATGTTCCTACGGTTGGAATTTCCAGAGCGAAATTCTTGGGTAAGCCTTTGAGCTAGGTTTTTATTTTGATCTTCTTCCCGTGTACGCACTAATTCATCTGTCAATGTATTTGCTAGTTCTACAGCTTCTTCTATAGTTTGAGGTCTAGCTGCCTTGACTACATGCCTAATCTCCCCGATTAATCCCCAGATGTAACGGAAGATTAATATTGGTTCAGGTGATGCAAGGGTTGGCACTATTCTAGCATATTCAAAGAATGTAGTAGTATAACCCTTGCTATCCACCCCAGTCATTCTAAGGTTCGGGAATTTATTTGCTATCTGTTCCTTTTCATTGGGATGGTAGAATTTCCTTTCTACCATGTTCTTAAATTCCTCCCATTCTATATTATAAACCCTATCACTTCCTCTAGACTGGAGGATAGTGTTCCACCATTCTAAGGCTGAGTTCTTAAACAGATTGGAAGCAAACATTATCTTATCCTCTTCCGCACACTTGCTTATTTTTAAGACTGCCTCAGTCTTTTCTATCCAGCGCAGAGTTGCAATGGGTCCTTCATTGCCCGAGAATTCTATTGGTTTGCAGGACCAGAATTCTTTGTAAGAACAACCATAAGATATGGTTCTTCTTCTTTTAGGAATGGGCACTTGAAGTAAAGGTACATTGTTTACGTTGTGTTCAGGTTCAGTTGGTCGCTTACTGCTATGTTTACTTTTATTATCTGCTTCCCTCACTGTTTGAATAATAAATGGCATTGCATCTATGATTCCTTGTGCCACTATGTGTTGGATGGCACTATTATCCACTTGGTTTCCATTGTTATTGTTGTTCGGATTCTCATTATTCAGGTTATTGTCGTTCTGGTTTTCCTGGTTTACTTCGTTGTCCATCTGAATTTTAAACATTTACCACGTATTAATATCACAAGATAATATTTAATACAATCAATCACACCACACACATGTTGATCAAAAACATCGAGCATTGCGACTTACGTTTTTTATATATAATATGCATCTAATACAAACCAGAATTGGAAATTTAAAATTACAATACAACTGAAATAAAAATTACACTACTAGTAGGCATCTTTAGTTAGTATCTAGATTATTTCTTTTTTCAAACACGCATATTATAGATATATTATTATTATTATTATTATTATTACTACTACTACTACTTCCACCATCACCTTCACTGATATGCATTCATCCAGAAATCCATATTGCGCTCGTCATACTTCCAGACGAGTCGCTCTCCAACCTGCCTCATTCTCTCGCTAGTTTCTAAAATCTCTTCTCCGAAAGTTCGGAGTTCTTGCACATTTTCTTCACTCATTGGGGGTGAAGGTGCTGGGACCGGGTTTGGGTATTGGGGCATGGGTTCCTGGTACGGGTATGGATTCTCTAAAATTTCCCTAATGTATTGGTCGTTATCGTAGTAGGGATCTAGAGGGTCCAAACCTGGGTAGACTGCTAGATTAGGCATAGGTTCATCTTCTGGGATTGGATATCGTTGCTGGTAATCCCTAAGCTCATCTAGCCATGGGTCGTAGTCTGGGTCTAAGGGATTAGGTGTTGGTACCCTAGGTATCTCCTCTGGGTTAAAATCATGCATTTCGACTTGATTTTCTGGGTTATTTTCTATTTCCATTGGCTGATTGGGAAATAGTGGTAGTGGTTGGGGTGCTATCAGTTGCTCCAGGTTAGGGTCGGCAGCTGTGGTTGCTAGGATATGGAAATTGGCTAAACTTCTATTAAGCATATCTTGTGTGTGCGCATCGGTTTCTCTTTTAGCGGCTGCTAGAGCTCTCTGTTGTTGCAACTTTTTCATTCGTTTCCTACGTTCATGCGCTCCCCTACTAAACCATCCTCTCTTTTTAGGAGGGAATGGCTCTTCAAACTGAGCCTAAAACACGAATATTCCTTCTTTATTATCAGCAGAATACCCTGAGAGGGCAGGCTGTGAAGAGGTGCCTTCGCTTCTAGGCGAGCTGGACAACTGTCGATACGCGTCAGAAGGTCCTTAGTCGCTCATACTGTAAACTAACAAATAGTCAAATAACACACAACAATAAAATACAATTATGCACGTATTTCCGTAATTTATTTCCTAACACTTTAGATAACTTTTGGTGTCAGGGTGTCAGCAGAACACTTCTATGGCTGAATCAGTGGCTTAGCTCTGATACCACCTTCTGTCGCAACCCCCGCCCCCTATCTGTCCCGGGAACGGGCGGCTGCGAACTCAGTGTTGGTGGTATCGGTGTTTATCAATTTGGCAGCGGAAATTAAATCAGGACCGTAGTTGGGAAATATTTTATCAGAGTAAAACACCATATTTTATATAAATAAGTAAATCTAAATTTTCATTACAAACTGATTTATAGGGATAAATCCCATTTTATTGAATTAAAACGCCTTCTTTATTTAGGTAACCTTTATAGCCATTTTTTCAAGCCTTCAGTGCCGTCCAGCTGGCTTCTAGTTGGCTTTCACATTTTGTTACCTGAAATGCGTTTAAAAACATTTTGTCAGTGGGAAATACTGGTGAGTGAATCCCAGTTTAATCAAGAAAAGTTTTATTGATTTGCAGTATTGAGAGCGATTACAATGTTTATATCTACACAATTAGTCATTCAGTACTGTCAATCCTGACTGGTGGGTCATATTACACATTGGCTAACTCTTTGTCCAATGGTAACGTGTCTCACATTTTGTATACAAAACCCAACATACCGGCAGTAATTGAAGACTACAAAGACGCAATTACTGCTTAATCACATTGTAAAATATTTAAGGTTTTGTAAAAACAGTTTTCAAAAAGGAGATTACTCACATTGCTGTCTTAGGTTTTCTTTAAGGGTTTCTTGGAGATTATCTATAAATTACACAAATGCACACGTATTAGTATAATAACCCAATATTTACATTAGTAATACTCTCCCCGAGACGACATTCCAACGACTACGTTGGCCAGAACCTCGACAGCCGTTACGGAACCCTGGATCAATCGGGCAGCGTATCTAATACGTAACCGGGGTTATGATACTTACAACGGAGCAGAACTTCGTTATTTAGGGGGTATACTACCCAAATATTACTTCAATTATGCAGAATTTCGAGGGAGGGAAAGATCGTGAGCGAATTTCGACTGAAGGCCCGAGCTCCCAATTTATAGGAGCTGAAATTGAGTTTGTCGCGCCCCGCCTAAGAAATGGAAGGGGCTTACGCGGCCCGCGAGGGCAGCTAGGGTAGGCCCTAGCTTGTCCGACTCAGCCCTAGCTTCGACACGATGCACGACACATGGCAGCACCGGGTGCAGTCCTGTCTCCGAGCTGTCGCGGCCCGTGTAGGTGGTAGCCATGGGCTACGCGCCCTGCGAGAGACCATTAAATCTTGTTTATAATTAATTTTAATGAAAATATAGGTATTCGGGCCCTGTTTTCACATATGGGGTGTATTTTAGGATATTTTGGGGTATCTTAAATATTTTTAGGGTGTCAGTTTATTTTAGGGTTGTTATACTTAGTATGTGAATTGAAAATGAATAGAGAAAAATCCATAATTGAATTTTGATGTTCCAACGTGAATAATATGAGTCGGAACAAGTGAAAGTGATGAAAACCATGATGGTTGTAAAAAAGGGTAAAATAGTGAATTAGTCACGTGTTTTGACAAATGTAAGTAAATCTTACAAATCTTAGAATAGAGTTACAACATAAAGGATGTTTAGTAATTTTTATAGATTTTTATAAAGTTATTTGACGAGGTTTTCGCGGATGTTTTGTCAATAAATTAGTTGTTGACAGCAACAGTTCCGCTAGTTGCAGAAATTATTTCGAGGTCTTAACCATCGAGTTTTGACACAATATTTGATCAGCAGTTGGTTTAAAACATAAAGGATGTTTAGTAATTTTTATAGATTTTTATAAAGTTGTTTGACGAGGTTTTCGCGGATGTTTTGTCAATAAATTAGTTGTTGACAGCAACAGTTCCGCTAGTTGCAGAAATTATTTCGAGCTCTTAACAATCGATTTTTGACACGATATTTGAACAGAAGTTGATTTACAACATGAAGGATGTTTAGTAATTTTTATAAATTTTTTTAAAGTTGTTCGACGAGATTTTCGCGAATGTTTTGTCAATAAATTAGTTGTTGACAGCAACACTTCCGTTACTTGCAGAAATTATTTCGATGTCTTAACTATCGAGTTTTGACATGATATTTGGCCAGAAGTTGTTTAACAACATAAATAATGTTTGGTAAGTTTTATACATTTTAGACATAAGCCTTATTGGGTCAAGTGCCTATAAACGGGTCTTTTCCGTAAAACAAACAACCGAAGTGTAGAATCCGGGAAAATTGGTCAAATATACTAAATCCACCACGAGTATAGTTGTGGTGGAATGTAAGTAGATAATTCAAATTTGGGAAAATGAATTTGAAAATAACGAGAGAAATTTAAACTTAAAAGTTTAAATTCTCTAAACGGGTCAAAACGAATTACGCGCATAACTTGGGTATTGGTTGCGTAATTCACAAAAGTTACAAATCTGAAATAAAGATTTTGAGTTAAATACTTTGGTGTATGATTTATGATTAACTAGAAACTAGTGTGTGATGTTATAGTCAAACGGGTCGAATAATCATATAAAGGATTTATAAGCCAATAGTTTATAATTCAGATTTTTATGCAAACCAAGGTGATAAGTAGATCCGTAATTTAATTACGGATGCGTGGGAAAAAAAATCACGCAAAACGGACTTGTAGATAAAAGTTATGGCATTTTGAAGTTTGTTATTTTTGTAAAAATGGAGCTGGGCAAATATGCAGGTCCAGAGAATGGACCCGCTGGAAAACAGACTCCCCCGCGGCACGCGAGGGGATAAGTGAATGCTGGCGCGACACGCGGGGCCTGTCGCGGCCCACGAACGAATTAAAGAAATCTCTCGCGTGGCACGAGTGACTTAGATCTGAATTTTTATTTTTGATTTCAGTTATTTGATATTGGAACTTGTTTATTCTTGTTTCTATGATTATCAAAACTAACTTTTAAGTTGGTTTTGACATTAGGTGAATGTCGTTACCATCCGGATGCCGATCAAGTAACGAAGTGAACCGAACACATACTTAATGAAGCTTCCGCGATATCTTTCTTTTGTTTAGTTTAAAAATGAAAGTTGTAAACACTTGATACTATATTTTGAATACTCTAATTTTGTATGAACGTTAACTTGTCAAAGTTTTTGAAAGGTCGCATTTTTACATAAAATGCGTAATTAATATTATAATTGTATTAAAATGAGATGGGTCATACATATTATCTCTCTTTGTATGTCGCTCCTAAATGTATCATAAAGAAACTTGAGAAGATAAGAAGGAAATTTATTTGGGGTAAATCTACTGCGGGGCACAAGCTAAGATGGTTACGTTGGGAGTTCTTGATTAAGTCGAAAAAAGCCGGTGGAATGGGTCTTAGGGTTATCCATGGTTTCAATCAAGCTATGCTAACCAAATGGTGGTTGAGGTACAAAGCTAATCCCAACCAGTTGTGGGCTGAAGTGTTGTCGGCTATACACGGTGGTAATGGTATCAATAGCTCTCAAACTTTTATTCCCCAGAAAAAAAACGATTCCGGGAGTGTGGAAGGACATCATTTCGGTGGAGTCGGATTTGGCGAAAGTCGGTATAAGTATTAAAGAGTATTTGGTAAAGGAGGGGGTTGTTTGGAAGTGGCGAAATGACCTAAATGGGGCTTTTTCTGTTAAACAAGTGCGGCTGGACATAGAAGAGGCCTGCTCCGATGGCGTCATTGGCTCCCCTGCTTTCGGCTGGAACAATTGGGCCCCTTTGAAAGCCAATTACCTGCTGTGGAGGGCGATGATCGGCAAGATCGCATCTAAATTGGGGTTGATCTGCAGGGGTATTCCTCTTGGAGACAGCTTATGCCCTCGGTGTGGATTAATCGACGAAGACCCGGACCATATTTTTGTTAATTGCCTGTGGGCTCAGTGTATTTGGTGTAACATTTTGGTCTGGGTTCGGGTTGGTTTTCCAGACGGCATTAACAGCCTAAAGGACCTTATTTTCTACATTAAAAACCGGCCGGGTGGTGCTATGTGGAAGAGAATTGGTTACACTATTGCTATAGCGACGGTGTGGAAGATTTGGAACGCTAGAAACGTGAAGGTCTTTAAGGACAGTTTTATTCCGATCTCTAAGACTGTGGACCAGATTAAAGAGGATGCCTTTCGCTGGATTAGCAACAGATCAAAGCTCAAGCCGCCTTTGTGGGAGAATTGGAAGGCTTTTGATATTTTAGCCCTGTTGTAATTCGTTCTTGTTCTGTTTGGGTTTTGTTTTCTTTTTTGTTCTCTCAGCCTCTTGATGGCTCTTTATATATATATATATATATATAATAGTAAATTACAAGATTTGTCCTTTATGTTTGTACCAAATTGCAGGCGGTGTCCTTTACCTTTAAATTTGACGAGGTTTGTCCTTAACGTTTCAAAATCCTGCACGTTAAGTCCTTTAGCCTTAACTCAGTCAGATTCTTTTGTTAAATATGGTCATGTGCTTTGCACATGAGGGTATTCTTGTCATTTTACTCTACAGGGACTATTGAGCAAATAACTTATATCAAGGGACTAAATGTATAAAAAAATTAAAGAATAAGATATAAATAAAAACCTGATTAAAAAAATCTCTCTCTACACGCCTCTCCTCTCTCTCTCTCTCTCTAAAAAAACTTGAATTGCAGGCCACTGCCACCACCACCACTAATCACCACCACCATTTGATCCAAACATGATATCCCAATAATGAACTGTTTACAGAAACGAAAACAACCCGAATCCACAATAATCAAGACAAACCTTTGGACCAGACTTGAATAAATGGGAATAATCATTTGACCTCAAATGATCGATCTTTTCGGTAATTTGATACTTCGGATACATTGTGAGGAACTTCAAGAACGACTAGTGGCGATCCAGGATCGATTCTTCAGTTTCGAACGTTCAATCTGCAGCGAGTGCGGTTGGTCTGAGGAATTCTTTTTGGGTTTCCAGTCGTGCGAGAGATCGAGATCTTCCCAACCCTTCATCTTGATTGTTGACTGCAGATTCAGAGTCAACATCCAAAGATTTAATTAGTGACCCGTCTTTGGAAGCTTCTTCGAGAGCTTCTCTGAGTTTAGGTTCTTGTAATCTTCTTAACACTGATGGGTTTTTCTTGATTTCATCTGGTGCATAAGGGTTTGTTGACCCATTTTTCTTTTTGCCTTTTTTGTCCAAGATTAAAGCAGCACAATGAGTAATTGGCTAGGTGAAAGATGCATCAAAGCAGCTTATGTTCATAATTGGTGTTGACGGTGGTGGATATTGGTGGCAGGTGGGCGTGGTTGGTTGTGGCGGTGGCTAGTTGATAAGATACTTCGATATACAGAGAGAGAGAGGAGTTTAATCTTTTTATACATTTAGCCCATTGATATTAGTTATTTACTCAATGGTCCCTGGAGAGTAAAATGACAAGAATACCCTTATGTGCAAGGCACATAACCATATTTAACAAAAAATCTGACTAAGTTAGAGATAAAGGACGTGCATGATTTTGAAACGTTAAGGGCAAAACTCGTCAAATTTAAAAGCAAAAGACACAGCCAGTAATTTGATACAAAGGACAAAACTTGTAATTCTCCCATATATTAATTTTCCGATGCTTTGAACAGTAAAAAAAAAAAACTAGACTAGCTATTAAACAAAAGTCTAGCACCCAAATAAACAAACAGATGAATCTAGAAATATAAGCCAAGATTTTTGAAGGAAAATCACATGGTGGGAATAGTATCACTCTGCCATTGGTTTAAATGGGCGGTCGCCCCTTCCCCATTAGACTAATCAGTTTATTATTTTATACACACTTTAAAATTACGTTTTTGCCTTGGAATAGTGTTTCTCTGCCATTGGTTCAAATGGGCGGCGAGCAATACCCATTGTACCAACCAGTTTATTATTTTATATCCACTTTAAAATTACGTTTTTGCCCTCAGTTAAAAAAATACGGTTTTGCCTCAAATTCAAAATACGTTTATCCTTTTGCCCCGAGCTAAAAAATATGATTTCGCTCTCGGTAAAAAAATTACGCTTTTACCCTCAGCCAAAATTACGATTTTACACCAGTTTATTATTTTATACCTACTTTAAAGTTGCGGTTTTACCCACAGTTTAAAATTACGTATTTGCCCACAGTTAAAAATAAATTTATGCTTTTGCCCAAACTAAAATTTACGAATTTCTCCGATATCACCCTCAATTCAAAATTACGTTTTTGCCCTCAGTGCAAAATAAAAATATGGTTTTCCCCTACCTATTAATTAGGATTTTACCCTCGGGAAAAAACTTTTGATTTTTCCCCCAAGTAAAAATAAAAATATGACTTTGCCTCCAACTAAAAATCGTATCAAAGAGCTGCCTAACATTCTTTTTACTTTTTATTTCTAGCAAAACTATAGTACTGTTTTTTTAATTGGTTGAGATTATTCAGTCATCTGCCCGCAACACGGGCTGGGCAACACCTAGTTTACTCTATAAATAAAGTGTTTTGATGTTCAAAAAAAACTACCAGGGTAAAAATCTAAAAAATCATTGGTAAATGAGAGAAAAACTCAAAATGTGAATGCTGCGTACAACTACTTTTGAAGTTAACTTTTATGAGGTTGACAGAAAGTACGGCACAAACAGGGACCGTTGGATTAGAAGGACAAAAAACTGATGGACGTCAAGATGGGTGTTGAAGGGGTGTTATGTTTTTTTTTTTTTTTAACGGCGATAATTCTATGATTATAGAACGACGGGCCAGCAAGCTGTAAAACCCAAATGTTCATTCGAAATACCGACAGCCGGCGCGCATGTTCGTCATCATTCACTCACCCACCAAATCAGCGCCTTTTTCTACACGTGGCCGTTATCTACTTTTGTCCTGTTCACCTTTTTATATCATCACATTCAATTATATTCAACTAGGTGATGATTCGTCCACGTTGCGGGGCAATAGTCAAATAATTATCAACTAGTTAAAAAAACAATACTATAGTTTTGCTAGAAATAAAAAGTAAAAACAGTGTTAGGTAGCTCTTTGACACGATTTTTATCTGGAGGCAAAGTCATATTTTTATTTTTACTTGGGGGAAAAATTATTTTTTTTCCCAAGGGTAAAATCCTAATATTTAGCTAGGGGAAAACCATATTTTTATTTTGCACTGTGGGCAAAAATGTAATTTTGAATTGAGGGTGATATCGTAATTTTGAACTGATGGTAAATTCGTAAATTTTAGCTGGGGACAAAAGCATAAATTTATTTTAAATTGGTGGCAAATACGTAATTTTAAACTATGGGCAAAGCCGTAATTTTAAAGTAGGTATAAAATAATAAACTGGTGTAAAATCGTAATTTTGAGCCAGGGGAAAAACAAAATTTTATTTTGAACTGGGGCGAAAACGTAATTTGGCTGAGCGTAACATCGTAATTTTTTTACCGAGGGCGAAATCGTATTTTTTAGCTTGGGGCAAAAGGGTAAATGTATTTTGAAGTTGAGGCAAAACCGTATTTTTTAATTGGGGGCAAAACCGTAATTTTAAAGTGGATATAAAATAATAAACTGGTTGGTCCAATGGGTATTGCTTGCCGCCCATTTGAACCAATGACAGAGAAACTATTCCAGGGTGACAACGTAATTTTAAAATGTGTATAAAATAATAAACTTGTTGGTCCTATAGGGGAAGGGTGGCCGCCCATTTGAACCAATGACAGGGTGATACTATTTCGTGCCATATGGTTTGTAAGGGTTCTTTTATTATTAAACATTAAAAATTTTGACAAATTACTCACAACTTTTGACATTTAACTGCTAAACGTTTTAACAAATTAGTCACAATAATATTAATTTTTGTCAACATTCAGTTAATAAACAAATTTTAACTTACATTGCAGCACAAAGGAGAAAAAAAAAAGCAAAAGTTGAGGAGTGAGAATCGAATCAAACCCGCACTCCTCAGGGTAAAGAACTACCAAATTTCACACCACACCACATGCCTCTTTTGTTTAAACATTCAATCTATATTTAAATATATCAATTAAACATTCAATCTATATTCAATATATCGAGTCGGGGGTCTCACTGTAAGCAGCCTCTCTATTCCTACGAGGTAGAGGTAAGGCTGTCTACATCTTACCCTCCTCAGACCCTACCTTAGCTTTGCTATTGGTGGGATTTACTGAGTATGATGATGATGATGATGATGATGATGATGATGATGATGATGATGATGATGATGATGATGATGATGATGATGATGATGATGATGATGATGATGATGATGATGATGATGATGATGAATCAAAGACGTAAAAAGTCAAATAAAAAAAAACACTTCAGCCGCCCATATAAACCAATTGTAAGCAATAACTAATCCCTTCATGGGAAATGTATTTATGTAGACTAGGAATGGTTCCCCGCGCTTCGCGGCGGGTCATTGAAGGTTGTTTGGCAAGGATGTACTTATTTCATGATATATCGATTAGGATGTAGGGAGTAGTTAGACACTTGAAAGTGGTAAACTTCAACATCAATCAATGAGAGTGTGCCATGTCATTCAATGAAAAGCGTTTAAACTATGCTCAAAAGTGTTGGCAATGGTTAGACACTTCATGAATTGGTAAACTATTTTTTTTAAAGAAAAAACGTGTGATTGGTTGAGAAGAATTGGACCCCACCACACACCCTTTCTCTCCCCCTTTCCTTCACCTTCACCGAATCGGTGAAGGTTCACCGATTTCACCCCCAAATTCGGTAAACATTATCCTTGGCATTGGGTCACCGATAGGGCTGCAAACGAACCGAACGAACACGAACAAGACCTTGTTCGTGTTCGTTTGTTAAGAAATATATGTGTTCGCGAACCGTTCACGAACACTTATCGAACGAGATTTTATGTTCGTGTTCGTTTGTTAAGGAAATGAACTTGTTCGTGTTCGTTTGTGTTTGTTTGTTAATTTTAGGCATGGCGAACACAAATTAGCACAAACTAATGTTCATGAACACTAATGGAAACAAACGAACACAAACAATCGTTCATGAACATAATATATAATACACCGACACTTATTAGATATTTAATTTGTTGGAATTTTGAAGTATTTAAATAAATATAAAAACTAAAAACACTAATGAAGTATCGAACACAAACGAACACGTTACCGAACGTTCACGAACATAAACGAACGAACACGACCTCTGTTCATGTTTGTTCATTTAACTAAACGAACGAAATTTCTTGTTCGTGTTCGATTGTTTAGTAAACGAACGAACACAAACGAACTTCCAGCCGAACGGTTCACGAACTGTTCACCGAACGTTTGGTTCGTTTGCAGCCCTAGTCACCGATCGGCAAATGGCGGTAAACAAGAAGTTTGTCGCTCCACTCCGCAAGGCCTTAGTTATCATAGATAATGTAGACTTTAATCAAAATGATGGTAAAAATAAGTAATTAACACGGTTAATTAATTGAACATGTCTAGAGTTAAAAGTTAGATTTAACTATAATCAGTGGCAAATCTAGAAAATAATTATAGGGGCAACGTTTCAAAAAGGAATTCTAAAGGGGACAGCGAAATCAAAAAAATGTCAAAAAAGAAAAATTTACATTACCGACGAGCGTTTAAGGGGTAGCGCCCTTATATGGTATATCCCCCTGACTATAATAAGGTAAATAAAAAATGATTATATTTGTTACCTGGTGTATTAAAGGGTTAATATAGACCATATAAGCTTTAATTTAAACGACATTAAAAATAAGCAAGGAGTTAATTACTGTTTTCGTCCCTGAGGTTTGTCAAAAATAACGGTTTCAGTCCATTAGTTTAAAAATTGCGATTTCAGTCCATTAGTTTCATTTTCGTAACCATTTCAGTCCACTAACTTAACTCCATCCATTTATTTTGTTAACTTTGAGTTAACTAACTAATTCAGGGACGGTTTGCGTCAGTTTTAGAAACACAGGGACTTAAGTGTAAACTCTAAAACATTAAAACAAAAAAAAATAGTAAATTCCAAAAAATCAAAAAAATTCCAAAAAAACCAAACAAATTCCAAAAAAATCTAAAAAATAATAAAAATTCTAAAAAATCATAAAAATTCTAAAAAATCCAAAAAATCCGTTTCGGCGCAAACTGTTTCGAACCCGAACTGTTTCGAGCTTAACCATTTCGACGCGAACCGTTTCGACCCGAACCGTTTCAAGCTGAACCGTTCGTACCGTTTCGACGCGAACCGTTTCAACCGTACCGTTTCGAGCCGAACCGTTTCGACCCGTACCCTTTCGAAGCTGAACCGTTTCGAGCTGAACCGTTTCGAAGCCGAACCGTTTCAGGCTGTACCGTTTCGAACCGAACCGTGCCGTTTCGAACCGAACCGTTTCGAACCGAACCGTGCCGTATCGAACCGAACCGTTTCAAGCTGTACCGTTTCGACGCGAACCGTGCCGTATCGAACCGAAACGGTTCGGATTCGAAACGGTTCGGGTCGAAACGGTACGGTTCGATACGGTTCAGCTCGAAACGGTTCGGTTCGATACGGCACGGTTCGGTTCGAAACGCTTCAGCTCGAAACGGTACGACTTGAAACGGTTCGGCTTCGAAACGGTACGGGTCGAAACGGTTCGGTTCGAAACGGTACGGGTCGAAACGGTTCGGCTCGAAACGGTACGGGTCGAAACGGTTCGCGTCGAAACGGTTCAGCTCGAAACGGTTCGGGTCGAAACGGTACGGACGGTTCAGCTCGAAGCGGTTCGGGTTCGAAACAGTTTGCGCCGAAACGGATTTTTTGGATTTTTTAGATTTTTTTAGAATTTTTATGATTTTTTAGAATTTTTATTATTTTTTAGAATTTTTTGGAATTTGTTTGGTTTTTTGGAATTTTTTTGATTTTTTGGAATTTACTATTTTTTTTGTTTTAATATTTTAGAGTTTACACTTAAGTCCCTGTGTTTCTAAAACTGACGCAAACCGTCCCTGAATTAGTTAGTTAACTCAAAGTTAACAAAATAAATGGATGGAGTTAAGTTAGTGGACTGAAATGGTTACGAAAATGAAACTAATGGACTGAATTCGCAATTTTTAAACTAATGGACTGAAACTGTTATTTTTGACAAACCTCAGGGACGAAAATAGTAATTAACTCATAAGCAAGTAACATGATTAAGTAAATATAGCTAGAGTTAAAAGTTAATTTTAATTATAATAAGTAAAATGAAACATATAAAAGAACAAATACTTTTTTAAAATAACTTTATTAAACTTTAAGGGCTGTATGATAACTCTATTAAAGTTTGGAGGTAAAAACGTAATTTTTTATCAAAAAAAGAATTATTATTAAACTCGTATGATAAATCTATTAAAGTTTAGAAGTATACGTAAATCGTATATAAAAAACTATTAGAGTTTAGGAGTCATATGATAAATCTATTAAAGTTTAGGGTTAGAAGCGTAAATTAATTATAAAAAACAATATTACTATAGACTTATAATTATTAATTATTAAACTATTAAAGAAAAAAAAACAAATAATATATACACTGTTCAAATTTCCTTTTGATATTATATAGAACTAGTTTTTGCCCCGCCCGCGTTGCGGGGCAATAAGCCAAATATTTCTCTCTCACAACATGTATGTTTGTACAGAGAGCAAAATCGTAATTATATTTTGAACTAGAGGCGAAATTATAATTTTAAATTGAGAGCAAAATCATAATTTTGAGCTAGGGGGAAAACATAATTTTATTTTGAACTGTGGACAAAAGCGTAATTTTGAGCTGGGGGCAGAAGCGTAATTTTGAGCTAGAGGAAAAAACAACATTTTATTTTGAACTGGGGGCAAAAACGTAATTTTAAACGGAAGTCGAAATCGTAATTTTAAACTGAGAACAAAATTAAAAATGAGTTTTTGAACCGAGTGCAAAAGCGTAATTTTGAGCTAGGGGCAAAATTATAATTTTATTTTGAGCTAGGGGCAAAAACATAATTTTAAACGAAGGACGAAAGCGTAATTTTAAACTGAGAATAAAATTAAATAAAAAATGGGTTGGTCTAATAGGAAAGTGCCAGACAAGTTGCCTGACACTATTCCCTGAGCTTGTAAATGTATAAGTAGGTAATTTGAGCTGGGGGCAAAAACGTAATTTTAAACTGAGAATAAAATTAAATAAATAATGGGTTGGTCTAATAGGGAAGTGCCAGGCAAGTTGCTTGGCACTATTCCCTGAGCTTGTAAATGTATAAGTAGGTAATGTTTTAAAATCCGGTTTTTATACCGTACCGGATTTGCCTCAGAAACGGTTTAACCGGGTGTATCGGACGGTTTAACCGGGTGTATCGGGCGGTTTAACCGGGCGTACGGACGATTCAACCAGTACAATCGGCCGATTTGAACCGGTTTTTAAAACATTGATTGTATCTATATTTTGGGATTTTAAGTTTACTTCCGAAATTAACCGTCTTGGCTTTAAAATTAAGCCTTGAAAATTTGTTAAAACTATTAATTTTTGTCCCGGTAGTTCGATTAAAATTCTCAGTTTCATTTAATATTTAATAGTTTGTTTTCTAATATTTGAGTCTTAAGGGTCGTTTGATTCGCATAATGTTTTTGAAAGGAATTGAAATTGCATTTGGAATTGGAAATCAATATTTGAATTAGAAATTGGTAGGGTTAGCAAAAAATCGAAATAGCCGAACAGTAACCGAAAAAACCGAACCGAAACAAAAACTGATGGTTCGGTTTTCAGATAACCATTTACAATAACCAAAAAATCGAACCGTGCACACCCCCTAATAATTTGTTATAACCAGGGCTGACTAGTGGGCCGATCAACCCGTGCCGTCGTTCGAGGCCCAAATTTGCAAAGGGCACGAAAGGTTTTTAGTATATGCATCAGTTTATTAAACATGAAATGTTGGTAGTGGAGTGGAAACAAACCATGTATAAGAAAATGTAGAGGTTTGGACTTCAAGTCTTGGCTCCAACACCAAAATCTTATTTTTTTTTTAATTCATTTCTGCTTGACCACAATTTTGGGTCCAGTTTATCATATCACCCAGGACCTAAATTTTTTTAAGAGTTCTTGAGGATGACTCAGGTTATAACACCAAGCATAAAGGTTAGGGCCTGTGAACAATTTAGTGCCCATACTTATCACAAGAGAGTGTTCCACGAATCTAAGTTATGATGAGTTGAAAGCTATTAAAAGTTGTTTTCACCTTATCAATTTAGTGGAAGCCTCGCCTACATTGCTCATCTAGAATACATTGTTTTTCCGAACATAGAGACGTTAGGGAAGAATACAAGAAATAACCAATTAACTAAAAGTTGTTTTACCTCATTAAGAAAGACTAAGGCAAGCACCTAATAAGGTGCTTTATGTGTTCTTCTAGCAACACTCTTTTCTTTTAATAAAACATTTAACACTCACGCTTTATTATGCTACTAATGTTACATTAATTTTTTTAGTAGCAGTCACTAAACGGATAAGGCCAAAATAACTTGTAGATGCCATCAACTTAACAAAATACGTTGATGTTTGGACTTCAACAACATTTTTGGTGTAAAATGTTGTTAGAGCAACTTAGAAATGTACATGTAAGGGAGAAAAAAAAAACATCATATAACATAGTTGTTATGTAATGTGAAGTTAATGCTACACAACAATGTTTTATATAAAACTAGATGCTAAATATATGACTGTTTGTGTATTAATTCAGTTAAACTTATACGTATCTCAACTATGCATCCAACTCTCGTTTTTAAATTCGTAAACTAAAGGTGATACGCAATATTATTACATACTGTCGAATCCCCAAAAAAATCGAGTATCGGGTCTGATCTAGGAGATCCGTGGGAATGCTCTTTGTCACCAGAATTAAGCTGTTAAACAAAACACCGTTAGCCTCTTCACGGAGGGCCTCGGGGGGATCCGTGACCAAGCTCCGTCGTGAGAATAAAAAACTTGTCGGGACAATAAATTATATTCCGACATAATGAGTTGGTCGGAATTAATGGTGTGGATCTTGTATTGAATATATTCAATGTAGTTATGAGAATAGTTTCTCTGTATATCTCATGTAAATGGGGAATTGATATAGTCGGACTATTCCCCACTTCGTCCAGATGTGTTAGATGTCTGTTGGTTGCAGTTGATTATTTCACCAAATGGGTGGAAGCTTAGCCCCTTAGGACTACCACCGGAGAACATGTGCTAAGATTTGCTTGGGAGAACATCGTATGTAGATACGACATGCCCCTATGCATTTTGAGTGACAATGGGAAACAATATGCTGATAATTTCTTCAAGGCATGGTGCGCAAAACTACGCATTCAGCAAATGTTTGCTTCAGTTGCTCACCCTCAGGGAAACGGTCAGGTAGAGCATGTCAACCAGAGCATAGTAGATGGAATTTAAAAATGGCTAGGCCGGGAAGGAGTAGCATGGGCCCACGAAGGTTAGGTTGTCAAATTTTCGATGGCCATATCCAGTAGCAGTTCAACATCTTTAGTTGAGATAGGGACTTATCCGAAGGGTTTCTTTTTTTATGCAAAGCATGCATGTAGCTCCCTTACCTCGACATTCATCCTAATAGCACTCATGGCGTTGTTAACGACAACCACTACTCCTTTCATCTCTGGACCATTATAAATGCTCTGGGCCATGCTCCGAACTCCTTCAGATAAAAACCACGCCTTGACCGAAGATAGTTCTTCCACCTCCTTCTTCAAATTTACATTCTCTAAACGAATCTGGGGCAATTCTTCCTCATAACTCCTTTGTACACGTTCCATTTTTGCCTTTAATCAGCTTCCCGTGTTCGGTGTAAATCCCTTTCTACAAAATCAGTTAAAATAACTAAAACATCCTAAGGAAACAAAAGTACAAAAAGATACGGGAAAACGTCGAACCTTGCATCATTTTTTCATAAGCTTGGCGGGCTTAAGTTAGGGATTCTTCCATCTTAACCAGTAAATCTTTGTGGACTGCATCATCCTCCTTTACCTTGGCCGAAAACCTTCAAATTCAACCAAACATTTACACGTTCCTCTGCAGCAACAGCCAGGGCCGCTTGCTGCTAAACCGATAGGATTTCACTTTTTCTTTAGCTTGAGCTAACTCTTGAGAGAGTTGGGAAGATTTTTTTTTCTCAACATCACGGGTTTTTTGAAGCGTTTGCTTAACTGTATTCAGCTCCCGATCCAAATCTTCCTTCACCGATTCCGCCTCTACCCACCTGTTGATAAAGCTCCGTAAGTATACATTCGATTGAGCTTGATTTGAAAGAACATCCGCTCCCAGCTCTTCGCTCTTCATCTTTCGGCTTTTGTAGTGATCCACTGGGGTACTTAGGTTAAATAAGAAGAGTATGGCAATAAGAGCATCCATCACGGAATCTTGTTTCTGATATGCTAATCCGGAACAAATTTCTTGTTGGCCACAATAAGGTCCGTTTCCATATCATCTTTAAAAACGTTAAGATAGCGAAAGACACTCATCACTTCGGATCCGAACCATGAAAGAGACTCGGAGGAAATTTGATCTCCGTCATCGTCCAAAGAACGATCCGAACCCAAAACCGAGCCTAGGTCCAAAACCTGTAAAAACCACAGCCTTCTTTCTATCTCCTTTGGAAGAACTTACTCCCATCTCAATTTTCATATCTTCATTATCACCAAACAGATGAGATCCTGTAAAAGTAATGTCTGGGCCGGAAATTGGGCGTGAGGCTTCGTCTCTTGAGGACTTGCACCCAGTAAAATGCTCCTTTAGGTTCTCCAAGACGGGATCCAAAGAGGAGACATTCATTGTCTTTGATCCTTTTGAAACAATGCTTAAATCTTCACTATGCTTACTCTTCTTAAGGTCCAGTTGTACCACTCCTCGACTCAATCTTTAGCTTTTTTAACAACGAGTGTTTAGCCCCGGAAGCTGCAGAGGTCTGGGCAGATCCGCTTTCAGCATCCTCTCGAACTGATTTCCCCGTAGAAATACGGCCAGCATAAAGATCATGATCAAGCTCACGAATTTCTGGATAACTATCTTCATCCTCAATAACAAGCGTACCCTCAGGTATGGACACCAGGCAGCTAGAACTCCCAACCACATTAGCCGTCGGAGCTGAAAAGGATGGTACACTTGCCCCGATAGCACCTGGAGCAGCGGGGGCCCTGATCTCGTATGCGGCTGAAGCAGTCTGTTGTAAGAATGGATCAACGTCTCCAATAGTCTCCAAAATATTAAAATCTAAGGCAGCAAAGATCGGAACCTTCAAAGCATCCCCAAGAGACATTTCAGTTCCTTCAAAAAAAGTCAGGTAAAATAAATAAGGAAGAACAACGCTCCTCTGGAATTAAATCACTCATCCTCATCCCTGTTAACAATAACAAGCCAATCTTATCCCCACATACTAGATCCGGTTAATCCGACCTAGCAAAAGGAGATGCTCTAGGAGAAGATGGACCGAGCTTTGATTATCAACAAGTTCCTAGGCCAACACAACATCAAAAACAAAAGACTCCAGAAGTTCAAAATTCATGGATTGATCCTTGAACCTCCAAGTCATATCTTTGGGCAAACACAGATTATCTAGCAGAAAGAAGTTGTCATTCCAATGTTTTCAGCTAGACTTCTCTTCGGGAGTAATGCTTGGAACGGATTTCTGATCGGAAAAAGTGAACATGTCACTGGCCGAGGTAAACTCGTAAAAATACCAAAAAACGCTCAAGTCCGGTTTCCGGTTTAAAGCTTTACATGAAATCTCGAAATGATTTATCCGGCTAAAGCCGAATGGATTAATTTGCGAAATAAGCACTCGAAAGAATCGAAGGACTTTCATCAAAAAACGGGTGAATGGGACGCGCTAATTCGAAAAATTACATACTCGAGTGTAAAACGCGAATTTACTGGCCTCAAAGGGATAGATGTCCCGATTATTAGCAGGAAGCAAGGGATTCAGACGGGCCGGAATCCCATAAACCCTCACAAAGTTGTCAAGTTGTTTCTGGGTAAGAATGTTAAAGATGGCACTCAAGTTATCTTTACAGGAGCCATTATAGTAAAAAGGAAAGGAGGGAGAAATATAGAGAACACACCTCTAAAAAGCTTATGAAGGCGCGAACAATCTTCGGAACACTAAAAAAATCAGTTTTGAAAGAGAAAAGGTACAGAAGTAGAGAGTAAAAGTCGCAGTAAAAAAAATGGCTAAAAATCATTATTTATATAAAGGATCATGGAGGACAGCTGGATCGCTTGTCCAATCACACGTCGTGTCTTACGGCGGTTGTGCTTCTCAAAGAACGAAATGCTATGGAAACACATGGGTGACACATAAGAATATGCCACGTCACCACTTGGGTGATAGACACCCAACAAAAGAATAAATCTCGCCAAGTCTCACATCCAGACTCGGCAGATTGGGGTACTTGTAGATGCAATACCGAACTACATGTCCGGCCACCGGAGCATCAACATGACTCCAACTAAGCAGGACATAATGAATGTCTGGCCTCCATATATGATGCATATTTAAAGGTGCGTCCAAACCGGAAGAAGTCATCCAAGTAGCAAGTATAAATACTCTCATTCAAGTACATTTCAAGTACGATTTTCTATGAACCTTCATCCTTACTTTCTCTCTCTAAACGTATACTTATCCTCACGTTAAAGGGTGGTCATTGAGAGACCTTCCTATCTCTGCGACAAGTCTAACAGTTTGATGCTTATACATTAGGAGTTTCTTGCATGTTATAAGATCTAATTCTCTTGACCAGACTCTGATCTGATTTTTGAATCTTGAACTGGCAAGCGGTAAAACAAAAAACACGTTAAATAAAATAGGATTGTTTACAAGCCTAATCAATGTCAAGAAATTAGCATAGCTTAGGTAACGCCGTTAAAAAGTTAACCGACGACTATAAATGTTATTACTATTTTAACATAAGTCTATCGAAGCATTTTTATTCGTAAAAAGAAAAGAGTGACGTAATAAATGTGAAGAGGTGTTGGATCAGTCAGTTTAACCTGAATGACAGCCGTTAGATGAGACAGAATATTATTTCATATCGAGATACGCGTTGAACCTCAAAGACCACATTCTCCTAAACCTTTTTCCTATTCTCCGACAGTCGCCGCTCATCATCAACCCCATCGTGCGCTATTCTACTGTTTCCTCGTATGTTTAAATTTAATCCTATTTTAACCATATCTAAAAACGGATAATCATTTTATTACAAAAAAAAAAAAAATACCCATCTGTTGGGCAGAACAACTTACAACAACCAAAAGAGTTTATGTTTTTCATCATCATCATATAAATAAATGTACAAACTGAACAAGAAATTCAACATTATCAGCGCATCAAAAACTTATCAGGCTGCTTTGCTTTGATTCCAACAAAGACCAACTTTTATCTCCCGTTAAATCTCATCTAAAAACAAAACAAAAACTTCCGATTAAACAACTTCCGGCGGAGGAAAATTAAGATCAAGATCAAGCGTAAACGGTTTCTCCCGTTTCATCAACCGGTCAGAAGCATATCCAAAACTACCAGCCGCCGACGAATCAGAATCGCTTCCGGCACCGACTGTCACACAAGGATCACCGGAGACAGATCTTTCCGATCTAAACATATTAACATTCGCATTCATTTGGGGGGCACGGTACAGGAACAAAGAACGTGCAATCGGAAACCCACCGGAGAGGGTAAGATCAAGCGCTTCCGGCGGAAGCGGAGGAGCAGCTGCGGCGGCGGCGTGATCAGGGAAGTTAGTTTTGGCTTTGGCGCCACGGAACTGACGGGCGGCGGAGTCGTAAGCGCGAGCGGCTTCTTCGGCTGTGTCGAAAGTGCCGAGCCAGACGCGGCTTTTTTTGCCGGGGTCTCTTATCTCGGCGGCGTAACGTCCCCATGGGCGTTTACGGACGCCGCGGTAGCGGGTCTCGGTGGTGGCGGCGGCGGTGGTGGTGGTGTGAGGGGGAGGCATGGGGATGGGGGGTAATGAGATAAAAAGGGAGGGTTGGTTGTTTATGTAGTTGGGGGCGGCTTCTCGTGTGTGTGACATGTTTGGCTCCTCCTACTCCGAGGCCTAGGGAACAGCTTTTACAATTACAAATACAAACATAATTTTAAGGGTGGGCGGGGTACCCACCGATTTGCAATCGGGGACCCCCCCTGCCGATTCGGTATTGTGCCGCCAACAAAGGCGGTGAAGAGAGAGAGGGTGGAAAACGGTGATGGGCTGCCGAAGAGGGGGGAGGAGAGAGGGAGGAGAGAGAAAGGAGAGAGGGAGACTTGGTCCAATCACATCTTTCCTTTTTTTTTTTTTTTTTTTTTTTTAAAAAAAAAAACCCAATTCACCTAAGAGGGGAGTGGCGCCATCAAATGGGGGTGTTAGGGGAGTTTAAGAGGGGAGTTGACGTGGCACACGGGGATTGGTTTGGCGTAAGAGAGGGGACTCACCTATTAGGTGAGCACCCCCTTCACCCTAAGAATAAATAAATTTGTTAACGGTTATTTGCTTTTTAGGACTCCTAGTTTTTTACAAACTTAATATTTGGAAAAGTTAGGTTATTGGAAGAAAATTTATAGTAGACTATATATAAAAATAAACATGATGGTTGTGCATTACAGCAGGTCGGTTTAGACGGAGATAAAAAAACATGTCAGAATAGTGTGTTTAGAAATGGGTGTTGGGCAGTTTAAAAAATGTTTAAAACACCTGCTCGGTTAAAAAAAACATTGTGAAAATTCATGCAAAAGCTAAAGCGTTGATATGATTAATGAAACTCGTAAAAATGAATAACGGGAAATTCTATAGGGACTCAAAATGAGAATTTTATTAAAGTTTAAAGACCAATGGGGTGGTGGTCCATTGACAAAAATAAAGTATTTAAACACCTTAGGAGAGGGAGGTTAAAAAGAAATTTGCCGTTCAAAAAAAAAAAAAGTTTAAGGGTTGTAGTGTAAATCCATTAAAAAAAAAGGAAGACAATAAGCCAACTAAACTCAAAATGAATGTGTATGGGTGCTCGGAACCCATCTTAAACGTCATGTTCATACTGGAGTTTGTCTCGATAGCGATGGCTCTAGAACAAGCATGCTAATCATCACGATCCCCAGTATTCTGATCAATCATAGTTTGTACTATTTTACCCTTCACAATCTATCCCGGTGAGGACCATCATCATGATCCCTTCCATCTTGGTGGTGTATCCTCCATCCCGAATTTCTCATCCAAAGACCATTCCGAGCAACCTAAATTTACCATTTTGAATAAGAATTAATCAAATATTTATTGGTTTGTTAAAGGATAATCTAGAATATGTAAATGAATTCAAAATGATGTATAAAAAAGTATATGTGGATCTCTTTTCTATATTACAAAGGAAAAATAAACTAATATGTTTAATTATTCCTATATTAAAGTAGACAATATGACTTGAATAACATATAGTTTGTTTTTTTAAGAGTGAACTAAATCAAAAGGACAAACTAGATATGCCTTGTTTGAGAGGGCCAAAGTGAGATTCATTTGATATTGCCACTCAAATAGAACAATATGAGTTGCCTTGGGTATTAAGTGAATTGTTTGAGGACTTAGTGGCAAAAGTAAATGATGAAAATACGTTTGTTGACGACATAAGCGTTCCGATTGCGTGGGAATTAATAAGAATTATATATGGACACACCACCAAGGGACCCGCTGCCCCTTATTTTAGACACACGTTGATGTTTGTTTTCTATACCTATATTTTTCGTGTTTTATACATGTGTTGGGTTGGTTACAAACCGGATTGTTTTTCAAACAAGTGATTTACTTGTTGGGTTGGTTGTAAACCGGATTGTTTTTCAAACAAGTGATTTTATTTGTAGGATCTAGGGCTGGCAATTCTGACACGAACACGATAACACGATACGAACTTACACGAAGTTAACAGGTTTCGTGTCTATAATAGGTCGACGCGATAAGACATGTTTAATTTCGTGTCGTGTTCGTGTCTTAACAAGTCGTGTCTGTGTCTTAACAGGTCATGTCACACACGATATGGCATGTTAAGACTTAAGACCATTATACAATACATGTTAGACCTGTTAATGTCTAAATATCAAACATGCAGTAACAGGTCGTGTTCATGTCTTAACAAGTTGTATGATACGTTTGTAAAATTTTCGTGTCTTAACAGGTCGTTTCGTGTAACCTGTTCGTGTTTGAAAAAATTGACACGATAAGCTTTCGTGTCGTGTTCGTGTTTACCTATTTCGAGTCGTGTCTTGTCGTGTTCGGGTCTTAACAGGTCGGATTGACACGATATGCCAGCCTTAGTAGGACCTAACTAAAAAGTGAATTACATCACAGTTATTAAGAAATATTTAAATACTACCCATAGTTTAAATACAATATTTATTAAAAGAGTAAAATGCCCGGATAGTCCCTGTGGTTTGCAGTTTTTTCACCTTTAGTCTCTAATTTTTCTAAAATTACAACAGTCCCTAACTTTTCAATTTTCGTTCCCGGATAGTCCCTGTGCCTAACATCCGTTAGTTTTCTTAGTTAAGAGGGTATGAAATGACATAAATACCCTTTCCTTAAAAAAGGCAAACCACAGGAACTATCCGAGCATTTAACTCTATAAAGAAAGAAAAAGTTCAGAAACTATGTGAGTTCTATATATATAGAGAGAGAGAGAGAGAGAGACTTCTAGAGAGAGAAACAAGAACAAGATAGGAAGATTCAGAGCATGATGCATTAGAATTGTGCTTTCAGAAGCCTAATACTGCAAAATTGTTGAATCCACAACAATATTTCACCATTTTCTGCAACTTTTTGTGATTGATTCGTGTTTCCGGTGATAAAAATCTGCAAATCGGTGATTGTGATGGTGATAGAAGGTAAGGAAAGTTGTTGTAGTAGAAGCATGTCGCCGTCGCCATCGCGTACGGCGGCGAATAACAACAGCGGTCACCGGCTTAGATGAAGAAGCTTGAGGTTTATAACGAGGTGCTTAACCGACTCAAAGAGTCTAATAATGAAGAGGCTAATGAACCTGGATTTGATGGTAAACTTCTCGCTCATTTCAATTGTTTAGGGATGGGTGGTTGATGGTGGAGGCGGGTATAGGTTTAGGAGGCAGAGCAGTGGTGATAGAAGGGGATGGCGGTGGCGGCGGTGGTGGTGGTGGTGGTGGGGAGTGGTGGTGGTGGCGGATTCGGGTAGGGGATTGATTTAGTTTGATGAGTAATGATTTATCTGAAGATCTAGATTTGATTTACAGGTGGTGGGGGTTGGTTTAATCTGATTTGCAGGTGGGTGATGGATGTCGAGAAGAAGAAGAAGATGATGATAGGGGGTACGGTGAGGGTGGGGTAGGTTGTGGTGCCCACTTGAAATTTGACTTATTAATTAGATTTTTATTTTTTTTATTTATTAAATGCCCAAATAGTCCCTGTGGTTTGCCCCTTTTAAGGAAAGAGTATTTTTGTCATTTCACACCTCTTAATTGAGAAAACTAACTGATGTTAGGCACATAGACTATCCAAGAACGAAAATTGAAAAATTGGGAACTATAACTGTAATTTTAGAAAATTATAGACTAAAGATGAAAAAAGAAACAAACCACAAAAACTCTCCAGGCATTTAACTCTTATTAACTTTTCACAATTAGAAAGAGTCCCCACATCTAAAAATGTGTGACACACACACAATCATCCACCTACATAAAAACATCTGACTATCCACATGTCTCCTAACATAAATCATAATTGCAAGTGCTCAAGAGCATATTATAAAATCGAAGGCTTGTCACACTGAAATATGTTATCATGGTTCGATGTATCGACTTGGAGAAGTTGGAGCCGTGGTTTCCTCTGGAATTCGTGATGGTCTAGGTCACCAGCGTTATCTGCGATATCAGGCGTACGTGACCTTTTGCCAATGGGTGTACCAGGTGGGCGGGCTTTGACATTCAGAAAATACATTATGTATTTGATTTGGGCCCAAAAGCAACATACTCTTAATTGGGCTGGTTATCTGGGCTTCCAGATTATAATTTATAAGTGTTAGGCCACGAAGTAAAGGTGTACAACCCAAACCGATTTGAGCCCAAGGTAAAAAAAAAAAAAAAAAAAAAAAAAAAAAAAAAAAAAAAAAAAACCACACTGGTTTACAAGCCGAACTGGTTTGGGCTCAAAGTCTCAAACCGACTTTTGTACTGTATATTTCTCTCCTCTCCTCCCCTCGTTTTCCTTTTCTTCATTTCTTTTCAATCTAGATTTTTATAAACTCAAACAAACTTTTAATTCCGTGACTTCTTATTAATAAAAATTGGATAACCCCTTATCTCCTTAGACTACTCGGAGTGGAGGGGTTTGAAAGGAGGTCATGAAGCAACGCATGGTTGCCACGTTAGCAGAATGGGCTTTCCCTGCCCCTTCAAGTCCCAAAAAGCACGGGGTGGTTATAGACGTGCAAGGGCCCCACCTTTTTTATTAAAAAATAAAAATAAAAAATAAACAATCCACCAATCAACAACCTCCAAACACAATCCACCACTCATCGCACGCCACATCACCGCCCAAAAGACCCCACGCCGGTTAGTCTTAGGTTTGTCATTCCAAAAAAAATGTAAACTCAAAATATATAAAAGAATCTCTCTCATGGATATTAATAAATTAAAAATATAAACAGAGAAAACGTTTGTAATAGAAACATCAATACACCATCGAATCTTTTTGTTTAGGGAGAAAAATGAATGGCCAAAGGAAATTACCTTTAGAAAATAGGCCAGGACATAAGGGGGAAAGAGTGATATCGGGGAGTGGGGTTGCCGCACGGGGAATGATACCGGGTGGTGGATCGGTGAGTAGGGAGTAGGAGAGAAGGGGTATTTTCGGTGAGTATTATACTCTCCACCCTAAGCTTATATAGACTTTTAAAAAGTATTTCATCCTTTTCTTTTACCCTGTAAAATTGGCACTACAAGCAGTTTTGTTTAGATATGCCATGCAAAGGAAGACAAATAAGGGGTTGGTTTACAAATGAACCTAATTCTTTCTCTCTCTCTCTCTCTCTCTCTCTCTATATATATATATATATATATATATATATATATATATATATATATAGGGGACCGCTAAAATGAGAACCACCTACAGTTGTAAGAACCATGAGA
Source organism: Helianthus annuus (assembly GCF_002127325.2). NCBI lineage: Eukaryota > Viridiplantae > Streptophyta > Magnoliopsida > Asterales > Asteraceae > Helianthus > Helianthus annuus. The sequence goes on from NC_035442.2 coordinate 142,060,719, forward strand.
ACTTTTTGATCTTGTAGAACAAAACGTACGAAAGGCATAAAAAAGGTAAAAAAACGTGGTGACATTTTCGTAATTATTTACTCGTAAAGTAATTTTGATCTTGTAGGATAATTTTGTAAAATGACCTTGTAGGGTAATTTTGATCCTATAGGGTAATTATGTAGAGTATCATAATTAATCTACAAATGATCTGGTAGGGTAATTTTATCTTGTAGGGTAATTTTGTAGAGCATCATAATTAGTCTACAAATGATCAGGGTAATTTTGATCCTGTAGGGTAATTACGAGTAAAATAATTTACGAAAATGCCACCGCATTTTTTTTTAACTTTTTCATGTCTTCGTACGTTTTGTACAATAAGGCCATTTGTACATGAGGGGACCGCTAGAATGAGAACCACCCCGAGTTGTAAGAACCACGAGAACCGCGACCCGCGGGTGGCCGTTGACCACGAAATTTTTTTACACCTAGATCCGTATATTTTAAGACCGGGTGTAAATTTTGGGTTCAAACGGCGCACCCGAGGGGGTAGTTTTTTACGCCCAAAGTTTGGGTTTTTTTAATTTTTTTAATTTTTCTTTTTTTTTTAACCAAACTTTGGGCGTAAAAAACTACCCCCTCGGGTGCGCCGTTTGAACCCAAAATTTACACCCGGTCTTAAAATATACGGATCTAGGTGTAAAAAAAATTTCGTGGTCAACGGCCACCCGCGGGTCGCGGTTCTCGTGGTTCTTACAACTCGTGGTGGTTCTCATTCTAGCGGTCCCCTTGTACATGATACCCTATATATATAATATATATCATACTATGGGTATGTTTGGCATGGAGCTTTTAGGAGCTTCTAGCTTTAAGCTTTTAAGAAAAAAGCTCATACTTAATAAAAAGTCTTGTTTGGTTGAAGGAGCTTTAAGCTTTTAGGTTAGGAGCTTGAAGCTTTTGGTTGAACGCTACTACTAGTAGCGTTTAGAAGGAGCTACAAGCTTTTAGGGAAAAATGACTATTTTAACCTCTCAAAATAAGAAACTTTTTAATGCACCAACTTTCTAAATTTTTAGTTATGTCCATTTTGGTAGTTTTATACATTTTATTAAACGCTCCAACTACTCTACCAAACACCAAATATATCTAAAAAGCTACAGCTAGTAGCTACCAGCTTCCAGCCACCAGCCACCAACTTCCAGCTACCAGCTACTTTTGCCAAACATACCCTATATGGTCAACAAAAATAGTCATGTCAACATTTTGTCTTACTTGAAAACTTATTTCTTCTTACTTTGATCAGTGTAGTTTTTATAATTTTAGATATCATAATATACAAAACTAAACTAAATTGAATTTTTTTTAAGTAAACAATAAAACATGCTAGTATTTATGGGACTAATACCACTTCCTAAAGCACTAGTAATTATAATGGCACAGCATATCATGACCACAGTAAATGACATCAATATAAACTATGGATGCTAGGTTGTTTACGAGTTGAACCAAGCGGACCCATGATCAAATCAAGCTTACCTCAAATTTTAAACGAGTCGGATCAAGCTCTCCTCAAATTTAAACGAGTCTGATCGATTTGAATTTATATAAGCAAGCTAAAAAGTGAAGTTGAACCCGGCTCGCTTTGATCTCATGCCAACTTGGCTCAACTCGTTTTTCTATTACTTTTTACTTTCTTTTGATCGTTTCCAAACACTTTGGGTAAATTCTGGCAAGTTTGAAACCACCACCTATGTTCTATATGCGTCAGTATCTGCATCTCCGTCGAACATGGCCCCAATGTAAAGTCTCTTTGGCTGATGATGAAGACTTGAAGGGAAGATGTAGTGAAGACAAATATGGAGGGGATCTGCGGTCGGAAATCGCCACCCCCAGGTATAATCATCAAGCAAATACACATAATATAACACATCATAGTAACATTTAATTCACACCAATCAACGTTAACTGGAACAAAGTTTAATCAATCAAACAATATAGAAAACAATTAAACCCTAGTCCCGGTTGTGATCACTAGGCGCAAATTGGTTTCGCTTTACCAATAAAATGTTTAATTACAAATAAAACATGTCAAGTGAGATAAAAGGGTCAAAATTCCAAAATGTATTATTTCAAATAACTTTCCAAAATCACAAAGTCAACAAAAAAAAAGTTTAGAATATTAGTAATACTACCAAAATAATATCCACAGAAACTGAAATGTCTTAACTTGGTTTACCATCCACTGAGTTAAAAAGATTATACATGTAAATGTTAATACCTTATCACCATCAATTGTTCTACCCAACTATCATGGCAGCACCAGAAGAATTCAAGTTTTAAGATGGAAATTCCTAAGTTTATTTGTACTTAAAACTGGTTAAACCGATAAATCTAGCAAAAAAAGGAACGGGTTAAACTCATTTTAAGGGTCAAATGAGTTGAAAACACAGATTACCATCAGTAGATAAAACTAGTCATAACTTTTTATATCAAAAAGGTGAAACCATAAACAAATCACAGGGCTCAATAGCTTGAACATTGAGTATGAATTCTGCTAAAAAAATTCCTCCAAATACATAATCTACAATAGCAAAGATGCCAAAAGATACATATCTCAAACAGTGGCTGTGGCAGGTGTAGGTTCAGGCGCATACCAGCCATGGTGAATCTCTACAGCTTTCTTTCTTCTAGCGAGACGCGATTTCCTCCTCGCCCCAGTGTTCTTGTGCAATGTCCCTACCTGTATTGCTTTGTCAATCACCGAATAAGCCTCTGCAATCAGCTTCTCAATACCAATAACCTCTTCAGGCTGTGCATCGGTCTTCTTTCTGAGTGCATCCAACTCTTCCAGAACCTATAAACATACATAAAATGCCCGTAAGGTATTGTGTATTATTAATCAACTATATATAGGGATACAATACTGATAATTACAAAGGAAACCTAATCAAATATTATCGTGTAACTATGGTAATGATTATTACAATAAACCCTATTAGTGCATCCAACTCTTCCAGAACCTATAAACATTGATACGACCGTCTATTCACTTTGACTTTCTAGGTCAAATCTGATGCTCATACAAAGGGGTGTGCATGGGTCGGTTTAGACCCAAAACCGTAACCATAACCGAGGTGTCGTTTCACATAATAGAAATTTATCACAAGAAAAACAAGTCAACTTTCTACAAATGGTGAACTCATTCAGTGATTCCTTATATGTGTTATATAATATTAAACTAAACTTTGCAATCTGTTTTATTCTATCAAGCTTTGCGATGAAACTTGATTTTTAGTTTGCAACCAAATCAGTGATTAGAAGCTTGATTTTGAAAACCTTGCAACCAAATCACTATTAACCCTCATGTTTCTATCATCTATGTTGACATGAAAATATCTTATTAATCCCATAACAATAATAAAAACCAAGAATGTTACAGTTGATCTAAAACTGTATAATCACCAATGGTTAAAATGTTGGAGATGGAAAATCATAAAATATGAACAGATATCAGATGAAACTTGCTTTAGAACTATCAGTTCGGTTAACCATAGCTTTAGTAATACTCTGTTCGGTTCAGTTTTGTCGGTGATGGGAGCCTAGATAACCGAATTGATAGTTCTATGCAGTTAATATCGGTGATATCACTGAATTATTAGTGTTAAATTGCTATATATATAAATTCTGCATGATATTAAAATTACCGATATCTCGCCGAGATAACCTATATCTCAAATATCGGTCTCTGACCAATATCCGATATTTTACTGCATCAACTGCATAGGTTCTATAGCAAGTTTCGTCTGATATCTGTTCAGATTTTTATGATTTTCCATCTCCAAAACTCGGTTTGGTTCAGTTTTGTTGGTGATGGAAGCCTAGATAACCATAAATCATTAAAGCGACCCACTGGTTTTTGGTACGGTTCGGTTTCATCGGTTACAGGTCAGTGATACAAGTGTAAAATTGGATTTAGTTGCAGCATTATCTATATGTAACACTTGTACTGGAATCCAAATTGATAAAATAAATCTAAGTAATTCTAACAGAAAAAAGAAAGAGATTATTATACCTTCTTCATCCGAGTTCTAATTTCAGATTTGCGAGCTTTATTATACAGACGCCTCTTCTCAGCTTGACGAGCTCTCTTGGCTGCAGAATCAGCTTTCTTCCCAGCCTCACACACAATTGAAATCGACCTACCAGATTGCCTCCCGATAATAGGGTTTACAGACACTAATCCTGTAAATTCAATCAATATGTATCAGTATCCGTGAAATTAATAGATGATATTTTGTATGTGAACCGGATAGAAGCAGAAATTGCATACCAGTGGAGAAGGCGTTGAATGATGAAGTGTTGGCAGAGAAGCTGAGAGGCTTGAATGCGGTGGCGGAAGGGCGTGAAGAGGAAAGAGAGATGGACTGAAACCTACCGGAAAGGTAGAGACATTGAGCTGCTGTTGCCGCCATTGTTGAAGCTCCGAGAGGGTTGGTTGTTTGCAGGTTTTTGTGAATGGAGTCTTATCTTATCCGGGATGAAGGAGAGATCAGAGAAGATTTCATTTCAGGGTTTTAATGCCCTGGATTAAAATATGAAAAAATATTAAAAACAGTTACTATTATTTTTTAATTGAAATTATATAAGAGAGAAAAAAAAACTAGCGTTAAAGGGGTGAGGTGGGGTGTTAAATTGGTAAAGGAAACATTTTGAGAGGGGAGGTATTGCGTTCAAGTTCTACAGACGACAAGAGTAAAGAAGTTTGTTGTTCAAAAAAAACTGTAGCGATACAGAAGTAGTACACCGCCTCGTATGGTTGGGCATTGTTAAGTATTCAATCGTATAACGGTCTTGTCATTGCGATGACAAAATTACGCTTGTAGAATCTATAGTTTGACACTTAGGTTGTGCATGCAAGTATGTGAATTAACTTAGTATACAAATTGCCATGTTGGATTTGAGACAATCTTTTAATACGTATGCTATGTAAACAAACTTGTATACTCGCTAATCTTTGTGTTGATTTTATTTTAATACATATTGCAGGAAATGCATGATGAAACTCGGAAATCTACTTAGGGTAGATTAGAAACGCGCCAAATTTCTATGTTTTGTGTTTCCATGGTTTGATTATCTTATGGACAAGTTGTTGTATTTTCTTTACAATGTTGTACTTGGAATAGAAATAAGATCCTGTTACTTAAATTATTGTCACAATTAGTTGTTATGAAGTCTCGAACAATCTTGTTTTCGTCTCACTCCAATATTTCCGCGATCGATTAGGATGTGACAATATCTTTATTATTTTATATATTATTATTTTGACCCGTTTCATATTTTTACCCTTTATTCTATTTATGGCCTTCAATATACCTGCTATATTGCTATATTGTTGATTTTAGCCTCTAAATTTGTCAGCTTAACCGACGTTTATTTGTTTTGCTAACAAATTGTTCAATTATGTTTATATTTGTATTAGTAAATTTTCCCTTATTTAGGTACCAATGAAGGTGGTCTTACGTCATGCTACTCATTCTTTTTTCTTTTTCGGTTCTCCAATTTGCTTCCTCTAATGTTGATCTAAACATTTAAACTTAGGTTTGTTATTAGGAACGTGAAATAAATAATAAAAAACAATTAAAAAGATAAATGATGACGTAATAATTATTCAGAGAAATGTAAGATGATAAACTACGGATACTTGTGTCATGCAATCAATGCTCAATATTTGAGACGCTATACGATTTAGTGTACAGAAGGGGTACTCACACATCCCCCTAAAAATATCTACACATCCTCTAAACCCTACACACCCCTCATTGCCCAATACGCCTCAAAATGACCTCTCACATACGCCCTCATAGCTCTATACATTTGAAAATGATTCCTACCATGTAATTAATGCCAATCATTGGGTGTCAGCCAATGATTACCCAATGTTTGGAATGTATATATTTTTTTTTGAAAAAAAGACGGATATATTATAAAACTCAAGCAAAATGCTCAAGAAACAGTACAAACGACAAAAGGAAAAAGTACATTACTACAAGAAACAATTTAGAAACTAAAACTCCGCCATATCTCCCAATTAATCTCCGAGAGGCCAGCCCGGTTCTTAATCCAAGTGTGCGCTATAGCTTTGATGTCCCCAACCAGCTTTGTCATTGAGAAAGTTTTTTGTTTGAAAATCATATCATTTCTCATTAACCAAATACACCAACAGGTAGCCGCCGCAACAAAATATGCAGACCTTTTTTTGTTCTTTGAACATGTATGCGAATGGATAAGTTCCAGCAATTGTACGACACTCAAAATATAACTCGGAAGAGGTATTTTTAACCATTGGAAAATCACGGTCCATACTTGTTGAGCCGTATCACATGTTATTAGAAGGTGGTCCGCCGATCCCCGCGAATTGTTGCATAAGACACAGTTTGTGGAAGGTAACGGAACGTGACAAATGTGGAGAGCTTCCCTTGTTGCAATTTTGTCGAGTATCACTCGCCACAGAAGGCAGTTAACCTTTTTTGGAATCCAATGTAGCCATCTAAGTACCTTGGTTTCATTTAGAGTGTCAATGTGATCCATTTCCTCCCTCACCGAGCTCACCAGAAAATCGTCAACCTGTGAACCCGATTTCCACAGCCAAACATCTGATTTTCGCTGAATAACTACCTTATCAAGATCTGTAATGCATTCAGTCCATTCAGCCACTTGTTCTTCTCCTGTAAGTGTATTATCACTGCCCCAGATCCATCGGTGCCGTTCTGAGAGAGATTGTAGCGATCCGATACTTTACATCTTTTGTCACTTTCCTGTGCGTATAGATTAGGATACCGAGCACTAAGTAGACAGTCTCCCACCCAATTATCCAACCAGAAAAGAGTCTTATCACCATTACCAATGATCGGAGTAAGTCTTTCTTGTACGTTGAATGATTGGTTTTGAGAGAAACGACCCATATTGATGATAGACTTCCACACCCCACCAATGGAGTTTTTCATTGGAATATATGATTGACACATACTACCTGCGTGAATGGCTGTAATCACTCTTGCCCACAACGAATCTGGCTCATTCTTGTAACGCACAGCCCATTTGATCAGTAAAGCTTTATTTGTAGAGGCCAAACTACCAATACCCAAACCCCCATTGTTTTTTGGTGCTACAACTTTGTACCATGAAACCCAACGAACTTTATTTTTATCCGTACATCCCCCCCACAACAACTTTCGCCGTATCCTTTCAAGGTGTTTTAACACTTGAATCGGTGCACAAAAGAGTGAAAGATAATAAGTGGGAAGATTACCTAGAACCGCTTCGATGAGTGTAACTCTTCCTCCGAATGAAAGTGTACGAGCTTTCCATAAAGTGAGTTTTTCCTCAAATCTGTCAATTATCGGTTTCCAATTTTTTACCAATCCCATGTCGATCCAACCGGGAGTCCTAGGTAGGAGAAACGAAGCACACCCGTTTTGCAATTTAGAATAAAGGCCTTTTGTTCAACCACACCCATATCTACTCCTACACCGAATAATTGGCTCTTGTTAAAATTAACCTTAAGACCCGAGGATAGATTGAAACATCTCAGTAATCTTGAAAGGTTTTGAATGTTTGATTCCGACCATTCTCCCACAAATAAGACGTCATCCGCATAGAGTAGATGGGAGATGGTAGGACCATTGTTTGGCATTTTGCACCCTTTGAAAATCCCACTAGCGTTTGCCGTGACCGTAGCCACATGTAGCGCTTCCATAGCAAGAATGAAGAGTAGAGGGGATAGTGGGTCTCCTTGGCGTACACCACGCTCAATCTTGAACTCTAGTGTAGGTGAACCATTAACTAGTATCGAGGACCTCGCAGATGACAGGATACCCATAATCCATTTTCGCCATAAAGCCGGGAAATCCATTTGTGACATCGTTGAATCAAGGAAGCTCCAACTGACTGAATCGAAAGCTTTTTCAAAGTCAACTTTGAACAACATCATCTTTTTTTTTTAGTTTTCTTACTCCATGAGATAAACTCATTTATTATTAACAATCCCTCTAGTATATTACGTCCTTCAATATACGCTGTTTGAGTGTCGCTCACCACATTTCCAATCACTCGCTTAAGTCTTTTGGCCAGCACCTTTGAGATAACCTTTAAGATACAACCAATGAGGTTAATCGGTCGGAATTCACTTATGAGTTGTGGATTTTTAGATTTCGGCACCAAAGTGATAAAACTCGAGTTGCAACCCCGACTTAGCTTTCCATGTACATAGAAATGTTCTAATAGTTTGACAAAATCCGCTTCTAGAATATCCCAGAACTGTCTAATGAAACTGAAAGTAAAACCATCTGGCCCAGGGGCCTTGTCCCTGCCACAATACCAAACTGCCTCCTTTAACTCCTCTTTGGAAAAACGTTTTACTAACATGGCTGATTGATCCAGTGAAAGTACCTTAAACCATCATTAATGAAGCACGGTCTGTTGTGATTTTCCTCTCTGAAGAGATTCTCAAAGTAAGACTTAATTTCCTCCTTAAGAGAATCCGGTTCCGAGACCCATATGTTGTTGAAGCTGAGTCCATTTATTCTATTTTGCTTTTGATGGCTTTTGATAATTCCATGAAAAATGAGGAGTTTTCATCTCCTTCCGTTAACCATTTGACTTTTGCCCTTTGTTTCAGGTCCTCCAGATTGTTATCTTCTATCTCTGCCAGTGTTTTGACCCATATCTCTCTGTTTATAATTTCCTATTCCGTTAAAAGTGCTGACTCAGCTTTGATATCTAACTCTTCAATCTTCTTACCAAGATCTCGGGTGATTTTGCTGTCTCGGATTTTTTGTTCCCCCCTCCATTGTTTTAACGCCATTTTGACAGCCTTCAACTTCTGACTTACTGACTTATCCGGTGGATACATTTGCTGAATTTCTGTATACGATTTTGTAACAATATTCTGCAGTCTTTTTCATTTAACCATAAGTTGAAAAATCGAAACGGAGGGGTCCCATAGAATACTTCGGCACATTTCAACAGTAACGGCCGATGATCCGACCTATATCTCGGCAAACCAGTGGGTATTGCAGACGGCCATTTAGAAAGGAAAGATTGGCATACCAGTACCCTGTCAATTTTGCTTAAACGCTTGCCGTCATCCGATCGATGTGTGAAAGAGCACCCTATCATAGTGTATTCGGATAAAGCGACTAAACAGATAAACTGATTGACGAAGTCAGCGGCTTAAGGATTAAATTTCGAGTTTTTCCTTTCACATGGTTCTCGTACACAGTTAAAATCACCCAGCAGCATCCATGAGCCGTTATACAGATTCATTAGATTGAGTAATTCCAGCCACATATCCTTTTTTAGGTTGTTATCTTGTGGAGCATAAATATTTACAACGTTTAATTCCCCACCCCCATTCGTTAATTTGCTCAGCGTGGCCAGGTAGAACCTACTTGAAACTGATGCTTTGCGGACAAAAATCAATGGATCCCAAATATTTAACAAACCCCCAGACCTCCCCGAGGCATCTACAAAATCAGATTCAAAGACTGAATTGCCCCAAAAAGTGTTTACCTGAATTTTGGAGGAATCTGTGAACTGTGTTTCCTGAATTGCGATGAAATTGATATTCTTTTGCCATTTCAGTTCCTTAATATGCTTCGCTTTCAAGGGGTTTCCGGCCCCTCTGATGTTTGTTGTGAGATAATTCATTGGGGATTGATTGACACCTGTTCAGTTGCGACCTGCTTCCTGATTTCATCTTCCTTACCATTTAGCATGAAACCCAAGCATTCACCGACTTCTTTTCTATGATCAACCTCATGTTCAATCACATTAATGTCTCTTCGCTGCTCCGAAACAATTGATGGTGAATGCACTTCCTCTGCTTTGGATTCCGTTGATTTGTTCCGATGTCTCGAGCCTTCTCCATTCCTGGTAGCCCACAGAGTGTCTTTCATCTTCATAGATGGAAAACTAAACTTTCCTTTTCTCTGATTACCCAATCGATTCATTTGTGGTGGGATGTGTATATGGAACTTTATTTTAGTTTATGGATGTTTTAGTATGGGGAAGTTGTGAAATATTTATAGTTGTTATAAAAAATCTAAACTATAAAATAAAAGAAACCACTTTAGGGACACTTGTCATCATATTAGCCTATATCTTATAGATAATTACTAGGTGTAGTACCCGTGTAACCACACGGGTAGGTTTAGTAATGATCGAAATCAAATACTAAAAAACAGATTATAATATATCATTTAAATTTTGGTCTTTATTTCTATATCTTTATAAAGTAATGTTGAAGACAGTATGTGTGACCACACGGGTAGTTTTAATAACCATCGAAATAGATTATAATACATCATTTAAATTGTTTGTATTTAGTTCATGTTTGATATAGAAATTAGCTAACTAACTCAAAATTTCTTGTCTAAACTGAAAGCATGACCTAATTTTATATTGTCTAATAATTAAAGCCTGACCTAATTCAAATAACCAAATGTTATTAAACAGTTCAATAAAGCCCCTTATATTTGATCCAATTAAGCTTACTAATGGATTAGATTTTGTAGGCCAGTTAAAACCCTTCTATCAAATGTGGATTAGATTTGTTAAAGACATGTATGAAATGTCCTTAATACCCTTATCCCTTTATATCCCTTAATATTCCTTAATACCCTTATTGCTTAATACCCGTAACATAGGCAGATTTACATCAGATTATAATATATCATTTAAATTTTGGTCTTTAGTTCTATTTATACTATATTAGACCATGTTTTATAGATAAGTATTATTTTAGTTTAATCTTTTCTAATTAATTTAGAGAAAAATGCAATTTGTGTCACTGTGGTATGTCCCAAACATCAACCTGAGCCCCTAAATTAAATTTTTGGTTTTTTGAGCCCCTGACTTTATAAATTCATAACAGTATGAGCCCCTGCCGTCAGTGTTCCGTCAGTTTTACCATTTAACATTTGTGAAAAGTCCATAATACCCCCCCACCCTTAATATCTATACTTAATAGCAGACAATCAGTTTCATTATCATCATCAATAGCTCTCCCAACTGCCAATACCTCTCCCAACTCCCAAGATCATCATCATCATCTTCAACAGATCATCTTCATCATCTTCATCGATCATCATCATCATCTTCAACAGATCATCTTCATCATCTTCATCGAACATCTTCATCATCTTCAACAGATCATCTTCATCATCTTCATCGAATATCTTCATCATCAAACAGATCAGGTTCATCTTCATCCTCATATTGATTTTTGGTTTGATTCAATGATTTGAATGTCTTTATATTGTGAAAAAACAGAGGGTTGATTTTGGGTTCTATTCGATGATTTTGTGTTGATTTTGAATAAAACAGAGGGTTGATTTTAGGTTCCATTCGATGATTTTGGGTTTGATTTTGGGTACCATTCGATGAATCTGTTTTGGTTTTGATTCTTGTGGGTTTAGGGTTTAGGGTATCAAAATGCATCAAAACAGAGGTTTTGAATCTGTTTTGGTTTTGTTCTTGTGGGTTTAGGGTTTAGGGTATCAAAACAGAGGGTTTGAATGTGGGTTTGAATGTGTTTTGGTTTTGATTCTTGTGGGTTTGAATGTGGGTTTGATGTGTTTTGGTTTTGATTTTTGGTTTGAATGTGTTAGGGTATCAAAACAGAGGGTTTGAATGTGGGTTTGAATGTGTTTTGGTTTTGATTCTTATGGGTTTGAATGTGTTTGGGTATCAAAACAGAGGGTTTGAATGTGGATTTGAATGTGTTTTGGTTTTGATTTTTGGTTTGAATGTGTTAGGGTATCAAAACAGAGGGTTTAAATGTGGGTTTGAATGTGTTTTGGTTTTGATTTTTGGTTTGAATGTGTTTTGGTTTTGATTTTTGGTTTGAATGTGTTAGGGTATCAAAACAGAGGATTTGAATGTGTTTTGGTTTTGATTTTTGGTTTGATTCCATGATTTGGGTTCCTCATATTAAGAACTGATCGAATCGGTGGTTTTCAATGTGTTTTGGTTTTGATTCTTGTGTGTTCATCATATTGATTTTTGGTTTGATTTGATGATTTGGGTTCCTCATATTAAGGACTGGTCGGATCAGTTTTGGATTGAATGTGTTCCTCATTTGAATGTGTTTTGTTGTACAGAATGGCTGCGAATGTAAAGATACGCAAAACACCAACTACGAAGGCGAGAACACTTGACAACCTCCTAGAAGATGGTTCGGTGCACATAAGGAAGTGATTGATATGAATGAATATAACCCCAGTGTAGCTCTTCAATTTTCCTTGAAATTCCAGAGCTCGCTAATTACATATCTACCACTTGGGTTATATTCATTCATAACCCCAGTGGCAGATATGTAATTACCTACACTGGGGTTGTATTCATTCATATCTACTACATTCCGAAGTGCACCCATCAGTAAAGATCCACAATTGCTTGTGGATCTTTGACGTTTTGTCTCTGTATTGTATGTTACGGTCTTTTGTTATCGAGTCTGTAAGTTCCCTCAAGTCTACGAAGTTGGTATGACGTTTTGTCTTTGTATTGTATGTATTAAAAGTTTACATTTAATATACAGTTTAGGCTTTAATAATTTGTTATATATAGTATACATTTAATTATTATATTGCATTTATTAAATTGCATTTATTTAAAAGTAAAAGAGAATTTAGGCTTTAATAATTTGTTATATATAGTATACATTTAATTATTATATTGCATTTATTTAAAAAGAGTTAATTATTAGATTGCATTTATTTAAGAATAAAATAATTAATTTGAATTATTAGATTTCTTAAGAAAGTCGCAAAAAAGGAATTTAGGGGCTCTCAATGAATGATTAATAGTTATAAGAAAACTCTATAGAGAATACAGTTTATAATATTTGTTAATGGGCTGCTCTCAATGTTATGATTTGACGATTCAAGTTGTGTGACCATTGAAGATACAAACAATGATAGATTGGTGAATTATACTTAGTGTTGTTAAAAAACTGTTTTGAAAACACTTTTGGTTTAAAACATTGGTTTCAAAAACTGTCCTTAAATCAACGGTAGTTTCAAACAGTGTTAACCCAAAAATGGTTTCAAAACATATCATTAACAACACTATTTTAACCGAACAGTGACAAACTAAACTACTGCTTCTTCCTTCCATTGTTGCATGTCAAGCACTGATGTTTGACATTCAGTGGTTTCTTCAAAGTTGAACACTCCTTGAGTGCGCACTACTTTAATCAACAGCAGTACTTATATAGCATCAGTAGATTGAACCAGCAGTGTTTAATCGTTAACAGTCTTTAGGGCTTCATCGGCAGTTTGAAGGACAGCAACTGTTGTATAAAGACAGTGGATAGAGGACATCAGATGTTATAAACACTTTCAAGGGGAAAGCCTGGTGTAAACTACTGCTTATGATGAATGATTAATAGTAATAAGAAAACTCTATACACCATACAGTTACTGAATTTAGGCACAAGTTATCAAATCCACCTAAGAAGGTTTCCACGACAGCGCCAAAAAATATCATTAACAACACTATTTTAGCCGAACAGTGGTTTCAAACACTGCTAACTTAATCACTGATTCTATACAATATAAGTGACAAACTAAACTACTACTTCTTCCTTCCATTGTTACATGTCAAGCACTGATGTTTGACACCCAGTTGTTTCTTCAAAGTTGATCAGTCCTTAAGTGGGCAGTACTTTAATCAACAGCAATACTTAGTTAGCATCAGTAGATTGAACCACCAGTGTTTAATCCTTAACAGTCTTCAGGACGTCATCAGCAGTTTGAAGGACAGCAACTGTTGTATAGAGACAGTGGATAGAGGATATCAGATGTTATAAACACTTTCAAAGGGAAAGCCTGGTGTAAACTACTGCTTATGATAAATCCACTGTTGTGAACCAGTTTTTGCTTTAATTATATGTTCCTCTGATAGGGTTCAATCCCAATACTCTTTAGATTATTTTTCAGTAATGTAAAGCTTATCAAAGTTTGAATTTTCTTCATTCATTCAATAATAAACCATAGTATTACAAAATTATGATTTTGAAAAATAATAAAAATTAAACATTACAATTAACACTTCCTAGAATATCTCGTTCTCTCGCCTTCTTCCATCCAATTTCATTTTTTGTTTTAATTTGCAGATCAGCTAGCATATCACAGGTCTTCTGATCCTGTTTCAGCAAATTTGTGATAAACTCTTCCGCTTTTTCTTTAAATTCTGTTGGAGTAGAAGAGGCAACTTCATCCAGCAGTGCAATGCTACTCCATGTTTGCTTATAATATTTATCACTAACCATACCAACTTTTTTGTTGAGTTCTTCAGCGTTTCTCTGTTCTTGGAGTGACCATGTTGAAAATTCGATTTTAAGATCAGTAGTATCCGACCAGTGGTAGAAGGTTTTCCGTGCCATTTACGAAGAATGTGAGTGTTTTTGGACGGTTTGCTTTAGGATGAACGTTTTTTTTTTAAATTGAAGTGTTGATATTTTCAAATAAACTAATAATGATCCTTTATAGTGTTTAAAATGTTTGATAGGATAACTGAAGAGACGTCTCCTAATTATGATAACCTTTTTTTTGAAGGTTTCAGTTTTGTTCTTTGGTTTTCTAGATATTTAATTTTACTTGTTTTCCCATGAAAACTCATTTTTCAAAGGTTTCGCATTAAAATGTTTGATAGGGTGACTGAACAGGCATCTCCCATATACACGTTTTTGACTGTTAAATCATTAAATGTACATGGTTTTTAAGTATAAATGTTTATTTAATGATTGCATTTAAATCTGACCTTTGGCATGTTTACATATATTCTATAATATAATAGCATTACTAATAAAATTTTTTTTCATCAAAACAGATTCATTCAGTGAAACAGAAGAACAACTATTATTATTTTGCCTTAATTCTTATAAATATACTAAAATGGAGTCATATACTTCTGCAAATTATGACGATTTCAAGCAACGTTTTATTAAACAAATCGAAGACCGAGTTTTGGCTGATAGGTATACTCTTCAAGAGTTGAAGAGGTGTTTTAACGGTCTGGAAGTTGGTCTGCTGACAAGAGACCAGGTTTCGAGGGACTTGAGGGCGATGCCGACTACTTCCGTTCGTGACCTGTGTGTTGCGAGTAATATAGAATGTGGAGAAAGAGACTTGGAGTTCATGAGAAAGATCAATGAGATACATCGAGAGGTTCAGCGCTCCATGGAGTTGAAGTTAAAGTTTCTTGATTCTTGTTATTAGAGTTAGACGTGTCTGATTAGTTTTCTTTTTTGTATGTAATTGCTACTTTCTTAATACTTCATATTTTAATCGTATTAATTTGTCAGCAGTTTTTACATTCCACTGCTTCATTCCAAGTAGGGCTTGCTCTTTAGCAGCACTTGAGTTAGGACAGTAGATTAAGTAGCAGCACCTTGTCTTCAGCAGTTGTTGTACACAAGCAGTACTTAATGGACAGTAGTTGTAGTATACAAACAATGGATGAGGGCCATCAGATGTTATAACCACTTTCAAGGGGATAGTCTAATGCAAACAACTGCTTATGATGAATCCACTGATGTGAACCAGTTTTGGCTCTTATTATCTGTTCCTTTGATAGGGTTCAATCCAAACAAAAGAGGCGTGTACAAAAGAGGCGCATCAAATTCAGATTATAATATATCATTTAAATTGTGGTCTTTAGTTCTATGTCTTTATAAAATAATGTTAAATACAGTATGTATTAGTATTATAATAACCATAATGATAAAAGTTTTTGTCTATGTAAACTATCATGTGAACAAATATTTGATGAATTGACATTCACATAAACTTTCATTAAAAGCAGTCTTATTTGGCCCAAACAAAACTTGTTCTTAGTTAAGTGTAACAAACGGATTTTCTTTTGTGGATAAGATCAAAATACATCTAACATTCTATAAAAAACATCATTAACAACACTATCTCGATGGTTAATAAAAATATTATGATATTGAAAAATAAGATGGTGGTACCTCTTCTTCTAATTTGAAAACTTTAATATTGAAATGCTAATGAAATTGTTCTTTTGCATAATTAATATAAACTGCTATATTAGCCATAACATAAGAGCAAATACACCCCAAATAGAACAAAAGCAACAAACAAAATACACAGAAGTCTATACAAAATCCAAGTTTTACAAAATTGTTCCAGCTATCTAAGGTGAGATCCGCAATTTTTCTCCTTTTAACCATCCACCGGTATGATTTCATTCTGCCTTTATACTTTCCAGGAGATGTGTTGATGTATCCATATACTTTAGTTCAAAAACCCTCTCGTCTCGGTTCTTCCAAATATTAACACCTTGATGATGATAGCATACGCATGATTTTTCTTTGTGTTGTGGCATTCATCAAATATTAACACCTTGATAATATCCAACGTTAAGAATCTATGCCTCAATGCATTCCTTAAAATGTCAGGGGTCATGACCAATAGCTGTAAGAATGATGTATAACATATACGTGTGTTCAGTTTAAATTGAAAAATAAAAACTACATGATATAACAAAGATAAAGAGTAACACAATAAAAGTTTATTACTCAAGACTGCATTTGTCTGCCTCAGAGGTACTTTACGTATTTGATCATTAGTCAAAATTCTGATGAGATTGTATACGGTCAACAAAAAAGTCAAATGTTGACTTGTCATACCTGATTCTGATATCGTTGTTTCTTCCAATCAGGAGCATTCCAAAAATCAACACCTTTTTCACCCCAATACTCCTCCACTTTCAAATCAAGGTGCTTTCTCACATACTCCGCTTGCTAATAAGACAGACAAAGCTTCCATTAGTATGCTTTAACCACATGTTGAAAACATGTTCAAGAAACAACTAAGTCAACCGACATACCTGTTTGACCAATACAACAGTGGGTACCAACTACCAAGAACACAACAATACGCAGGGAGGGTTTTTTCAGCAGATAAGCGTAGTGACATAAAAGCATAATCGCGATCAACGTCTTGCCTGATCCCGTCTCCAAGAACACTATAGTGTTCTCCTTAATTGCCTGAGCTAATGCTTCTATCTAATAACTGCTATATTAGCCATAACATAAGAACAAATACACCCCAAATAGAACAAAAACAACAAACAAACTATAGAGAAGCCTATACAAAATCCAAGTTTTAAAAAATTGTTCCAGCTATCTAAGGTGAGATCCGCAATTTTTCTCCTTTTAACCATCCACCGGTATGATTTCATTCTGCCTTTATACTTTGCAGGAGATGTGTTGATGTATCCATATACTTTAGTTCAAAAACCCTCTCGTCTCGGTTCTTCCAAAAAAGCTCTAAAAACATTTCATAAATCCAGCCAATTTCACTACATACAAATAGAAAAAAACGTAAATGGAAAGAACTACATTGATATGAAACCACCAAATCACAAAACCACTTTATTACCCTTCGCTTCCACACTTTCAACACATCCAAACACTTTCAACACACATCCAAACAGTGGTTCCAACCACTGTTTTAACCCAACAGTTTCAAACCTCCGTTTTAACTGAACAGTATTTCAAGCAGGGGTTGGAACAAAACAGTGGTTTGAACCACCGTTTTAACCCCAACAGTGGTTTCAACCACCGTTTTAACCCAACAGTGGTTTCAACCACTATTTTATACACAAAACACTGTTTAACTCAACAGTCGTTTGAAACATCTGTTTTATATTCTAACATCTGTTCACAACAAACAGAGGTTTCAACCATAAAACAGACCTTTGCCAAATACATGTTTCACAACAAACTTAATTTATACTATCTATTACCTAAACCGCTTTTCTGAACCACAAGTGATGATTGCAAAAGGATCCAACATTCCATTCAGATTAGCACCAATAAGATTCTTCGCTGCTAACAGTTCCATTGAGATTAGCATAAGGATCAGTCTTAAATTAACTGAGCCTCACAAATTCAATCTTCATTTAATTTACCTAAACCGCTTTTCTCAACAACTGCTGCTGCTGAACCTCACAAATTCAATCTTCAATATTCCTGAACCTCACAAATTCAATCATTATGGTTTAACAATGGTGAATACAATAAATAATATAATTTCAATCAGTCGATTATTAACTGAACGTCACAAATTCAATCTTCATATTCATGCATCAATAACTACTGCTGCTGAATTTGCCGTTGATTCGGCTGCAACACAACTGGAGGTAGAAACCCAACTGTCTCTTTCTTCTCTATTCATGGTGAAGTTGCAAAACATTTATATTTTCAGAGGGTCACACTTAGATTAGGAGGTCGGTGACATTGTCGAGGGTTGTCAGGAAATGCTATCACTTTGCATTTCCTGACAACCTCGACAACGTCACCGACCCCTCCAAGTTTTCCACCAAAACACTCTCACTGGTTGCTTCTTCAACAAAGTTACATACAGCCTCAAAAACTTGGATTTCTTACAGTTACATCGCTTGCAAGCCTCCACCTCTCCAGCAGTTTCCGCTCTACGCCTATAAAATTCAACCAAAATGTTAATAACCATTACGTTCTACGCCTATACACCGACACTATAATGATTTATATATCTATATATAAAACTGAAACTCATACCTGAAAGTCTTTCTTCTTGCCACCAAACCTTTCTCCGATAACGTTGTCATCAATTCTAACTTCACCTTTATAAGCAAGAACATATCTTCCTTTATAATAACTAATAACTAATAAGTCTTAAGTTGGTTCTCATACCTGAAACTCTTTCTTCTTCTACCACAGATACATACTGATGACACGGAAATCCCCATAACCTAAATTAACAATCAACTTGTTACTCACAACCATAGTAATTAGTACTTTCAATAAAAAACTCGTTCACCAAAGAGATGGAATTATACCTTTGTGATGAAGATTTCGTAAGGCTGAAGGACGGCAGACAGAATTAGGGCAGAAGATTTCGATATGAAGAAGAAATTGAAATAATTCTAGATTCTTGCCAAAGAAGAAAGATTTATCTTTCAAAAGAGGGTCCTGCTACTGTGAACCGAATGATTTATCTTTCAAAAGACTGTGAATTTTAGAGAGAGAGAGTTGAGAGAGAAATTGATTAGAGAGGGTAATTGATTGAAGAAGATGATAAGTTATATATCTGGAGCCATAATTTTGAATTTTGAATTTTGAATTTGGAGCCATAATTTTGATTTTGAATCATCAGTGGTTGATTTTGAATAATCATTCGTGACTTTTGGAAAGATTTATACATACATATCTAAATATTGAAAAAGGAATTATGACATCAGCGATTACATGTGGCATACCTTAGAAATTGACACATAGGCAGTTTTACATCAGCTCATAATCTCTTATTATAGATAGTATAGATTGTTTTAATTTAATATCTTCTAATTAATTATAGATAATCCTCCTACAAAATATTATTTAATTTAATATCTTATATTATAGATAACCCACCTACTAAATATTATTAGTTTAATATCTTATGGATAATTATTATTTAGTTTAATCTCCTTCTCATTTATAATATTATTTATTTAAATTAATTATATTTGAACGTTTTGTTTAGTTTGGTATCAAATAGATTTTACGAAACTTAAAATAAAATTAACTAATATTATTTATCATTTATACATTTATGGAGTTTTAAATAAAGTGTTAAATTTATTGAGACTTCGTTAACAAATTTTGCAACAACAGAATAATCTATTTTTATCACGAAAACCAAACTTTGTATTAATATATTAAATATTTTTATTTTCACTATACAAAGTTACATTTACTCGACCCATGTAATACATGAGGTTTTTTAAGATATAACTTTTTATTATTTGATATATAAAATTAGATTTATTCAATTCATACAATACAGGAGGTCTTTTTAAGGAGATATATTTTTTTATTATTTAGTACAGAAATTACATTTATTCAAACCGTGTAATGCGCATATTTTTTAAAATGTATTTTTTTTTTATTATTTGGTATATAAAATTACACTTATTCAACCCGTGTAATAAATGAGATTTTTTAAAGATGTATTATTTTATTATTTGGTAGACAATATTACATTTATTCAACCCATGTAATACACGTGATTTTAAAGATATAACTTTTTTTATTTGGTATATAAAATTACATTTACTCAACCCGTACAATATGGTTCTTATAGATATATTTTTTTTATTTTATATATAAAATTATATTTATTCAACCCGTACAATAAATGAGGTTTTTAAAGATATATTGTTTTATTATTTAGTATATAAAATTTATTTATTCAACCCCGTGTAATACACAAGGTTATAACCTAGTGCGTTAATATTATAAAACGTCATGTTTTTATTAGAAGAAAATACCATCGTTTTTTAATAAAAAAAATGTGCTTATGTTTTTTTATTAAGTATTATTATTAAAAACTTCATATTTTTATGAAATGAATTGTGTATATTATAAAATGTCAAATTTTTATATGTATTATTAAATGTAATTTTTTTATAAAACAAATTGTATATATTATAATAAAGTTTTTATTTATGAATTATTATTTATTATGTCTTTAACTGTCACATTTTTTAAATGTCAAATTTTTATTAAATGAGTATTATTATAAAATATTATTAAATGAGTATTATTTTGTCTTTAACTGTCAAATTTTTAAATGTAAAATTTTATTAAATGAGTATATTATAACATTTTATTAAATGTCAATTTTTTTATTTATCGGTTATTATTATGTTTTTAATTGTTTTTCACTTGTCATTTATTAACCATAACGCATTGTGTATATAATAAAATGTCAAATTATCACTAAATGTCAAAATTTTTTATAAAACGAATTGTATATATTATAATAAAGTTCTTTATTTATGAATTATTATTATGTCTTTAATTGTCAAATTTTTTAAATGTCAAATTTTTATTAAATGAATATTATTATGTCTTTAATTGTCAAATTTTTAAATGTCAAATTTTATTAAATGAGTATATTATAACATTTTATTAAATGTCAATTTTTTTATTTATCAATTATTATTATGTCTTTAATTGTTTTTCACTTGTCGTTTATTAACCATAACACAACAAGAAACGTAATTCAAAATGTTATTAAACATCGTTTTATATTAATACACAAAACATGTCACTTTCATACAAAATGTAACAACTAAAGCCTAAATCCTAAATCGCTAATTGTTACATATTCTTGAATTCTTGCAAAGGAAAACGATGGGTGTAACACACAAACATCAAGACAGACCGACTGTCTCGAAATTGTGTACCAAACCCTACCTTCCAACGGGGTTTCTGCTTCCCATCTACCACAATTCAATGGCACAGGGGATCGGGAGGTTGGAGCAGTGGAGTCGAGATTTCCTTTATTAACCATCGTCTAGTCTTCCGCGCCCCCTCGGGATGGTGAGTGCAGTGGCATTCCCGTTGGTGGAAGGCTCACGAGAACACTAATGAACGCCTCTCTTGGAAGGACATGCTACAGGCCAGACCACGTTGGCTAGCGTCACTGGGAGCTGACGACACCACAGGCTACTCCGATTACACGTAATCCTAGATCGGCATTCTAGTGCATGAATCTGAAATACGAACGCAATTTCTCCATAAGGATTACGCTACCACCACCGTCAAAACACCGTCTTTCGATATCCTGTTAATAAAAAATACAATTATAGCATTAGGCTCGGCATTCGAAAATATATTGTAAAAATAAACAAACACAAATTCAAGCACCACCACAACCACCACCCACCACCATAGCCCACCACCACCCTTAACCACCTCATCTACCTCCACAGCCGACCCAGCACCACCACCTCCACAGCCGACCCACCACCACCACCACCACAGCTATAACAACCCTAAAATAAACCAACACCCTCCTAAATATTTTTGACACCCCAAAATATATTAAAATACCCCACTATGTCTTATAATACACCCCATACGCGAATACGGACCCCGAATACCTTTATTTTATTAAAAATTAAATAAAAACAAGAAAAAGAGGTCTCTCGCGGGGCGCGTAAGCCAACCCCTTGACCTTACGCGGGCCGCGACAGCTAGACGGTCAGGTGACACCCTGAGCTGCCACGTGTCA
The DNA here is from genome assembly GCF_002127325.2 of Helianthus annuus. Taxonomy (NCBI): domain Eukaryota; kingdom Viridiplantae; phylum Streptophyta; class Magnoliopsida; order Asterales; family Asteraceae; genus Helianthus; species Helianthus annuus. Next base: position 142,082,831 of record NC_035442.2, read on the forward strand.
CCACGCGTGTCGACCCTATACCGCTGACTAGGCTAAGCTAGGCCCTACACCCCTACTACGCGGGCCCGTAGACCGAGGTCTCACCTTACGCGGGCCGCGAGGAGCTGCGAATCACGAACAACTTTCTCTCTCAATTTTCTGTAGTATAAGCTCTATTGCAGGCGTAATACCCCCTAAATAACGAGGTTCTGCTCCATTGTAAGTATCATAACCCCTAGATACGTATTAGATACGCTGCCCGATTGATCTAGGGTTTCGTAACGGCTGTCATGGTTCTGCCCAACGTAGTCGTTGGAATGCCGTCTCGGGGAGGGTATTACTAATGTTAAAATGGGTTATTATACTAACACGTGTGCATTTGTGTAAATTATAGATAATTCCCAGGAAAACCCTTAAAGAAAACCTAAAACAGCAATGTGAGTAATCTCCTTTTTGTAAACAATTTTCACAAAACCTTAAATGTTTTACAATGCAATTTAGCAGTGATTGAGTCTTTGTAATTCTACAATTACTGCCGGTATGTTGGAGTTTTGTATACAAAATGTGAGACACGTTACCATTGGACAAAGAGTTGGCCAATGTGTAATATGACCCACCAGTGATTGACAGTACTGAATGAGTAATTGGGTAGATGTAAACATCGTAATCGCTCTCAATACTGTTTAAATTAATAAAACTTTTCTTGATTAAACTGGGATTCACTTACCAGTATTTCCCACTGACAAAATGTTTTTAAACGCGTTTCAGGCAACACAATGTGAAAGCCAATTAGAAGCCAGCTGGACAGCACTGAAGGCTTGGAAAAGTGGCTATAAAAGTTACCTAAATAAAGAAGGCGTTTTATTTCAATAAAATGGGATTTTCCCTACAAATCTGTTTGTAATAAAAACTTGGGTTTTATCCCAATATATTTATATAAAAGATGGTGTTTTACTCTGATAAAATATTTCCTAACTACGGTCCTGATGAAATTTCCACTGCCAAATTAATAAACACCGATACCACCGACATCGAGTCCGCGGCCGCCCGTTCCCGGGACAGATGGGGGCGGGGGTTGCGACAGAAGGTGGTATCAGAGCTAAGCCACTAATTCAGCAGCAGAAGTGTTCTGTTGACACCAAATTTTTATCCAAAGTGTTAGGAAATAAATTACGGAACTATGTGCATATTTGTATATTATTGTTGTGTGTTATTTGACTATTTGTTAGTTTACAGTACGAGCGACCAAGGATCATCCGACGTATATCGTCAGTTGTCTGGTCCGCCTAGAAGCGAAGGTGCCTCTTCACAGCCTGCCCTCTCAGGGTATTCTGCTGATAATGAAGAAGGAATATTCGTATTTAAGGCTCAGTCTGAAGAGCCATTCCCCCCTAAAAAGAGAGGATGGTTCAGTAGGGGAGCACATGAGCGTAGGAAGCGAATGAAAAAGTAACAAGAGCAGAGAGTACTAGCAGGCACTAAAAGAGAGACAGATGCCCATGCCCAGGACATGATTAATAGGGGTTTATGTCACGGCCCCCGACCCGGTTTGACCCGTTTCAGGAGCCGCGGGACAGGAATCCCGTGGTTTAATTTAGGCGACAGCGGAATTCTTTTTAAAACAGGATCTTTCAATAATTTAAACTGTCCGTTTCATAATTTAGGGATAAATTCCCGTAATTTACAATAATGTGATTTCCCAGGGAAATCTTTATTTTCAAAACATTTTCTTTTATTTATTTATTTACACTGAGCCACTTTTCTAAGCTGGGAGTGCTTCACAGCACTATTCTTCGCTCACAACAGATCACCTGAAACATGTTTGAAAAAGGTTTTGTCAGCGGGGAAATACTGAGTGAATCATTCAGTTTACTTAAAACAACACATTTGTTATAATTTACAGTATTAAGGGTGATTACAATGTTTCGGATATCAAACCAACTACCCACAGTATTTGTCACTCGACTACCCATTGGCTAGACCATTTGTCCAATGGTGTCTGTGACTGTGGTCAGATCACCCCTTGGCCGCCCGTTTGTCCAAGTGTGACGGGAAATAAGTAATGTATACAAAACCCCACATACCGGCTGTAATTTGGTGATTACATAGACTTAATCCCTGTAATTATAACTTTGAAAATAGTTTTGGAGTTTTGTAAAACAGTTGATAAAAAGAGAATGACTCACATTGCAGATTTTAGAAGCAGAGTTTAAGCCTACTGTATAGCCCTGATTAACCTAATTTAAATAACAATGCACACACAAACGGGTTAGTAACTAATTCAGCAGTTACGTCAATTCACGAGATTTAAGCCCTCACAATGATTATTAAGTGAAATACTTAATCAATTCAATGGATTCACAACGAATGACAGAGCATAGTCCGAATTCGAACAGCACTCAAACATTCAAGTCGAAATCACAATGAATAATAAAGTATAAGCTCTATTTGAACAGCACTTAAAAAATCGTTGGATAGTTATAATCGATCGGACGTTGAATCGTAATCGCAATCGAGTTATTACCCTGTTTGCGGCAGCACTTCGTGAATCGTGTGTGTTTAATTGTACTGTAACAGCTCTAACTCGACGTACAGACAGAGTTGAGACGTCGTTTTCATTTCATTGTTCAAGTCCCAATGTCTGCTATTTATAGTGATTTTTGAGACTCACTTACGGACCGTAAGCCATTTCCTTTGCGGTCCGTAAGCTAAGCAGTCTAATTATAGGCTGCCTAGGCTCGGGACTAGCTTGGCTGAATCAATAAATTGGACAAATCAGATTGTCCCAACGTTTTATTTAGATAAACGTCCAACTAGGGTTTGCCCTCTTTGAGTTTTAGGGGTCCTGATCCTGATTTCGATTGTTCTGAAAATTTTAGGGTTAGTGCAGAATTACTTGGGTGTCTCAATTAGGGTTTCCTTATTATCTAATTATCATCCTACTTATTGATTTTTGTGAGAGTTGTTACATCCTCCCCACCTTAAGAGAAATCTCGTCCTCGAGATTTACTGAAATAGATGAGGGTATTTTCGCTTCATTTCTGATTCCAGTTCCCAAGTGTATTCTAGTCCTCTCCTGGATTCCCATTTGACTTTCACTAGTACTAGTCGCTTGTGTTTGAGAAACTTGATCTTCCAGTCTTCTATTTGTAGGGGTTTTTCTACGAATTTCAGCTTTTCATTTACCTCTATATCTTGAAGAGGTACTACCAGGGATTCATCTGATAGACATTTCTTGAGATTTGATGCATGAAACACATCATGTACTCCAGCTAATTCCTCTGGTAGTTGTAAACGATAAGCTACTGGTCCTATTCGTTGGATCACTGGAAATGGTCCAACATATCTTGGACTCAGTTTACCTTTCTTACCAAATCGTACCACTCCTTTCCAAGGAGAAACCTTTAAAAGTACTTTGTCTCCTACTTGAAATTCTAGTGGCTTGCGGCGATTGTCTGCATAGCTCTTCTGACGATCTCTAGCTGTCTTCAATCTTTCCTTGATTTGTGTTATCTTGTCAGTAGTTTCTTGTACGATTTCTGGACCTGATAATTGACTTTCTCCTATTTCTGCCCAACAAACGGGAGTTCTGCACTTGCGTCCATACAGTGCTTCAAATGGAGCAGCTTCGATGCTCGAATGATAACTGTTGTTATATGAGAATTCAATTAATGGTAAATGGTTATCCCAATTACCACCAAAGTCAATTACACATGCTCGGAGCATGTCTTCCAAGGTTTGTATTGTCCTTTCACTTTGTCCGTCCGTTTGAGGATGATATGCAGTACTTAAATTGAGTCGGGTTCCCATTGCCTCCTGGAAACTTGTCCAGAAATGGGAAGTGAAACGACTATCTCTATCCGATACAATAGAGAGTGGGACTCCATGTAAGGATACTACTTCTTCTACGTACAACTTGGCTAACCTTTCCATGCTAAAGGTTTCCTTTATTGGTAGAAAATGAGCTGATTTGGTTAATCGATCCACAATTACCCAAATAGCATCATTACCTTTTCTGGTTTTGGGTAACTTAGTAACAAAGTCCATTGTTATGAGTTCCCATTTCCATACAGGCATTTCTAATTGTTGTAGTAGTCCTGAGGGTTTCTGGTGTTCTGCCTTAACTTGCGAACAAGTAAGACACTTGGTTACATATTCAGCTATGTCCTTTTTCATTCCTATCCACCAGAAGTTATTTCTTAAATCTTGGTACATCTTATTGTTTCCTGGATGTACGGTATACCTAGATTTATGAGCTTCTTCTAAAATCTTATTTCTTAATTCTCCCTGCTTAGGTACCCAAATTCGTTTCTTGTGTAATCTCCAAATTCCATCTTTTCCTTGTTCTAGTTCTTTTAGGTAACCTTTCATTCCTTCGGCATTATCCTTGATTGCCGTTTCCTGAATGATCTTCAATTGTTCCATTAAATCTAATTGTAGATTTAACCTAAGAGCACGGACTCGCTTTTGCTTTTCATGACACTTACGACTTAAGGCATCTGCGACTACGTTTGCCTTTCCTTCGTGATATTGAATATCACAATCGTAATCGCTTAGGATTTCCATCCACCTTCTTTGCCTCATATTTAACTCTTTTTGCCCAAATATATACCTTAAACTTTTATGATCTGTATAGATAGTAAACTTACTTCCGTACAAATAATGTCTCCAAATCTTAAGGGCAAAAATTATGGCTCCTAACTCTAGGTCATGAGTCGTATAGTTTTCTTCGTGCTTTTTCAACTGCCTAGAGGCATACGCAATTACCTTTTTGCGTTGCATCAACACACATCCGTATCCTAATTTTGAAGCATCACAGTAGATTTCAAAGTCTTCTGTTCCTTCAGGTAAAGCTAAAATTGGAGCATTCGTCAATTTGTGCTTTAGAATCTTAAAAGCTTCTTCTTGTCTGGGTCCCCATTCGAACTTAACTGCCTTACAGGTTAGTTTAGTCAAAGGTACAGCTATCTTAGAGAAATCCTTAATAAATCGTCTATAGTATCCAGCTAATCCTAGAAAACTTCTAATTTCCATAGCTGTTTGTGGGACCTTCCATTTGGTGATTGCTTCTATTTTAGCAGGATCTACGTGAATTCCTTCGTGATTCACCATGTGACCTAAAAATTGTACTTCCTGCAGCCAGAATTCACACTTCGAGAATTTGGCATAAAGCTTTTCCTTTCTTAACAAGGTTAAGAGTGCATGCAGGTGCTCACAATGTTCTTTCTGACTTTTGGAATAAATGAGTATATCGTCAATGAACACCATTACAAATTTATCCAAGTATGGTTTACAGATCCTATTCATCATGTCCATAAATGCGGCTGGAGCATTTGTTAATCCGAAGGGCATGACTGTAAACTCATAATGACCATATCTAGTTCTGAAAGCAGTTTTAGGTATGTCCTCCTCTTGCACTTTCAGCTGGTGATATCCAGATCTTAAGTCTATCTTAGAGAAATACCTAGCTCCTTGCAATTGATCAAAAAGGTCATCAATCCTAGGTAGTGGGTATCTATTCTTAATTGTAACCTTATTCAATTCCCTATAATCAATACACATTCTCATCGATCCATCTTTCTTTTTCACAAACAACACTGGTGCACCCCAAGGGGATGAACTAGGTTGTATAAATCTTTTGCTTAGTAATTCATCTAATTGCTTTTCAATTCTAGCATTTCGGTAGGTGCTAATCGATAAGGTGCCTTAGCTATTGGTGTAGTACCTGGAATTAGATGAATTCTAAACTCTACTTCCCTATCTGGTGGTAACCCAGGTAATTCTTATGGAAAGACATCTGGGTATTCTGAAACTATAGGGATGTCCTGAAATTCCTTACTTTTAGTGTTAATGATTACCGAAATCATATACACCATTTCTTGTTTCCTTGAATAACTAGCCAATTTCATTACTGAAATGAATTTCAGTGGCTTCCGAGGTCTATCTCCTGTAATTAAAATTACTTCTCCTGTGGGGGTACGGATTTCTATGGAATTCTTATCACACAAGATTCGAGCATGGTTGGCGACTAACCAATCCATTCCTAATACTACATCAAATCCGGCTAGATTCATAGGTAATAGGTTTGCAGAAAACTTACGGCCTAACAGTTCTATCTTTCCTTCTTGCAATACCTTGTCTATGCTGACAGAATTTCCATCTGCCGTTTCAACTGTAAAAATCTGCCTAAGGGTAGTTAAGGGTAAGTTAAGAGCTTGGCAGAATGAAGTATTGATAAAACTTTGGTTTGCACCAGAGTCAAATAATACTTTTGCATAGACGTTATGCACTAAGAACGTACCCGCTATCACATCTGGAATAAGTTCGGCTTCTTGAGTGGTCAACTGGAATGCTCGAGCATTTTTCTTGGTTGTTCCGTCGGCCGTTTTAGCTTTATTGTCTGCTGGTTTGGCTAACTTAGGACATTCAGATTGGAAATGTCCCGTTTCTCTGCAGTTATAACAAACCCTGGTCTTTTTCCTACAATCCTCCTCACGATGTCCTCTTGCCTTGCAAAAGTTGCAAATTATATTGCATTGCCCATAGTGTCTCTTGTTGCAATTTCTGCAGATAGGAGGTGATGAGGATTGCCCTGTTCCTCTTCTTTTGAAGCGGTTATTATTACCCGTACGAAATCCTTGGGTAATCTTTTGAGCCAATTCTTTCTTTCGATCTTCTTCTCTTCTGCGCACCAGTTAATCGGTTAAGGTATTAGCTAACTCTACAGCATCGTCAATAGTGCATGGTCTCGCAGCTTTAACGATGTTACGGATTTCTCCGATTAATCCCCAAATATAACGGGATATGAGTACCGGTTCTGGCGAAGCCAGGGTAGGTACCACTCTCGCATATTCGAAGAATGTCGAAGTGTATCCTCGACAATCTACGCCTATCATACGATGACTCAGGAACTTGTTTGCCATTTGTTCCTTTTCGTATTCGGGATAGAATTTTCTTTCTACCAGACTCTTAAATTGTTCCCAATTCATCGCATAGGCCACCCTTCTTCCTTTTGCTTGCAATACAGTGTTCCACCATTCTAACGCCCCTTCTTTGAACAAGTTTGACGCATACATAACTTGATCTTCTTCGGCACATTTACTTATTGCAATTACTGCTTCGGTTTTCTCTAACCAACGCAGTACTGCAGTTGCTCCTTCGTTACCTGCAAATTCTGCGGGTTTGCAAGCAAGAAATTCCTTGTAAGTGCAACCAGGCGTTGCAGCTTTCATTTTCTTAGGGAGTGGGGCCTGTCGTGAATCATTATTGTCATGATTGCCGCCTCCATTTACACTATGACTAAAATTAACTTCTTGGGTACGTTTACTATGAATGATTTGTTGCGGTTCAACAGGTTTCTGAACAACATCCATGATTTCAGGAATAGCATTAGCTATCCCTTGAGTGATAATATTTTCAATATCTTGTCTAGTCATGTATTGGTTTTCCTGATTTTGCTCAGATTGATTCTCTTCATTAACTGGTTCATTACTAGCGTTTTCCATCTGATAATTGGTATAAGTGTAATTTATTAGTGTCAAATAATTGCTAGTTAAATATAATAAAGCAATTACACATAAACACATAAATCCTCACAACACATATCTATAACCAAAATTGTCGATTTTCTCGACTTCTATTTTGTTTGATAGATTATATAGGCGTCAATACACACTATCTTTCTTACAATGTTTTATTTCCCATTTTACAGCGTTAGATTTCACTATTGCTATTATTATACAAATAAACTTTCCAACCCTACTATTCTTTGATCCACTGGCAGTTTAGTAGTGACGCTCTCTCTCGTCATACTTCCAAGAAATTTGTTCCCTATTTCTCGGATCCTATTCCCTGTACCTATCATTTCTTCACCAAACTGATGAAGTTAGGCTAAGTTTTCATAACTCATTGGCGGATTGGGGATAGGTTCTGGATCAAATTGAGGAAGTAAAGTAAAGGGACTATTGATCATATTTTGGAATTGCCAGTCATTGGTCCACCATTCCTCCATTTGGCCTAACGGTCGTGTGTAGACTAGTGGGTCTGGAATAACTGGTTCTATGTTTATTGGGAATTGGGCTGTGGCAGGGTAAGAGAAGAGATTATTGTTGACAGACTCTATGACATCACAATTGGCCAGTAGGCGGTCTATTTCGTCCTGGAATGTGATCTCCTCCGGCTGTTTAGAGCTTTCTCCGATCTCTATTCCTTTTTGTTTTAAGTCTCTTCCTATTTCTATTTCTGCTTGTTTGGAACTTTCTCCGGCTTCTATTTCTTTCCCTTTGCTTACAGGATTTTCTATTTTAGGGAGTCTCCTAGTTGTGGGTTTCCTCCTGCGTACCTTTCTCCATCCTACATACCTTCTCCTCTTTTTAGGTTTTGCTTTTTCCAGCGGTGGATCTTGGAATTCCAGAGGTTCCTCTATATCAGCAATGTAACCAGTGAAGTTATGGGAGACTTCAATTGGCACGGGATAGAGGTTGAGGTTCTGAAATGCCTCGGATAGCTCACTCATGCTGTGTAGCATATATGCAAAATGCACAAAAATGCTAAGTTAAGACTTTGAAACAAAGTTTAACAAATAAACATTTTTATTGCACACTAATTTGTACAACATAACAGCAAACAAAACACACTTGAATTTATTTATTTACTGGGAAGGACTTATTACTAGACTTAGAGTTTAAAGATTTTCATTTTCTGCTACGGTAGCGAGCAGATACAGATTTGCCCATTTTTCATCTAGGTTATTTTCCCCTGGTGGATTATTGCCAATTTCCTGAATTTCCGGATTAAATCTCACTTTCTTGACTTTCTTTTTCTCTTACCCCTTTCTAATAATCAAATTCCTTTTCTCTGGGGTAAGAGGATTTTCATAATTTGTCCTACGGACAAAGATTCCTTCTTCTATATCTGTGGGATATTTGGAAGAAGAAGTTCCCTTTTCTTTAAGTGTACTATCTAATTTGCGGTAGATAGCAGAAATCTTTTGTTTACCCATACTGTAATTTTAACAATTAATCAATTAATAAGCATATATTCACAGAATGGGAATTAAAATTCCTAAGTATTTTTCAATTACTTTAATAGGCTTAAAATAGTGAGCTTAATCAGTAAGCTTAAAACAGTGGCTCTGATACCACCTTTTCCTGTCACGGCCCCCGACCCGGTTTGACCCGTTTCAGGAGCCGCGGGACAGGAATCCCGTGGTTTTTAATTTAGGCGACAGCGGAAGTCTTTTTAAAACAGGATCTTTCAATAATTTAAACTGTCCGTTTCATAATTTAGGGATAAATTCCTGTAATTTACAATAATGTGATTTCCCAGGGAAATCTTTATTTTCAAAACATTTTCTTTTATTTATTTACACTGAGCCACTTTTCTAAGCTGGGAGTGCTTCACAGCACTATTCTTCGCTCACAACAGATCACCTGAAACATGTTTGAAAAAGGTTTTGTCAGCGGGGAAATACTGAGTGAATCATTCAGTTTACTCAAAACAACACATTTGTTATAATTTATAGTATTAAGGGTGATTACAATGTTTCGGATATCAAACCAACTACCCACAGTATTTGTCACTCGACTACCCATTGGCTAGCCCATTTGTCCAATGGTGTCTGTGACTGTGGTCAGATCACCCCTTGGCCGCCCGTTTGTCCAAGTGTGACGGGAAATAAGTAATGTACACAAAATCCCACATACCGGCTGTAATTTGGTGATTACATAGACTTAATCCCTAAAAAGAGAATGACCCACATTGCAGATTTTAGGAGCAGAGTTTAAGCCTACTGTATAGCCCTGATTAACCTAATTTAAATAACAATGCACACACAAACGGGTTAGTAACTAATTCAGCAGTTACGTCAATTCACGAGATTTAAGCCCTCACAACGATTATTAAGTGAAATACTTAATCAATTCAATGGATTCACAACGAATGACAGAGCATAGTCCGAATTCGAACAGCACTCAAACATTCAAGTCGAAATCACAATGAATAATAAAGTATAAGCTCTATTTGAGCAGCACTTAAAAAATCGTTGGATAGTTCTAATCGATCGGACGTTGAATCGTAATAGCGATCGAGTTATTACCCTGATTGCGGCAGCACTTCGTGAATCGTGTGTGTTTAATTGTACTGTAACAGCTCTAACTCGACGTACAGACAGAGTTGAGACGTCGTTTTCATTTCATTGTTCAAGTCCCAGTGTCTGCTATTTATAGTGATTTTTGAGACTCACTTACGGACCGTAAACCATTTCTTTGCGGTCCGTAAGCTAAGCAGTCTAATTATAGGCTGCCTAGGCTCGGGACTAGCTTGGCTGAATCAATAAATTGGACAAATCAGATTGTCCCAACATTTTATTTAGATAAACGTCCAACTAGGGTTTGCCTCCTTTGAGTTTTAGGGGTCCTGATCCTGATTTCGATTGTTCTGAAAATTTTAGGGTTAGTGCAGAATTATTTGGGTGTCTCAATTAGGGTTTCCTTATTATCTAATTATCATCCTACTTATTGATTTTTGTGAGAGTTGTTACAGTTTAGCCAACTTTCATATCCTAGCAACCGCTGCAGCCGACCCTAACCTAGAGCAACTGATAGTACCCCAACCACTACCACCATTACCTAATCAGCCAATGGAAATAGAAAACCCAGAAAATCAAGTAGAAATGCATGATTTCAACCCGGAGGAGATACCTAGGGTACCAGCACCCAATCCCTTAGACCCAGATTACGACCCCTGGTGGGATGACAATAGGGACTATGTGCAACGTTACCCGATTCCAGAAGACATGCCCATGCCGAATCTAGGAGCATACCCAGGTTTGGACCCTCTAGATCGCTACTACGATAGTGATCAGTACATTAGGGAGATCTTAGAGAATCCATACCCGTACCAGGAGCCCGCACCCCAGATTCCAAACCCAGTCCTAGAACCTGCACCCACAATAAGTGCAGAAAATGTACAAGAACTCAGGACATTTGGTGAGGAAATCTTAGAAAGCAGTGAGAGAATGAGACAGGTGGGAAAGCGACTCGTCTGGAAGTACGACGAGCGCAATATGGATTTCTGGATGAATCCATATCCATGAAAGTGATGGTGGAGATGGTAGTAGTAATAATAATAATAATAATAATAATAATAATAATAATAATAATAATAATAATAATAATAATAATAATAATAATAAATATGTGTGTATGAAAAAAAAAACTACGGATGCTTACACTAGTAGTGTAATTTTAATTCCAGTTGCATTGTAATTTTAATTTTTAGTTCTGGCTTGTACTAGATGCATATTATATAAAAATAGAGTAAGTCGCAATGATCGACGCTTTTGACCAAAATGCGTGTCATGTGATTGGCTATATTAAATATTATTTTGTGATATTAATGCGTGGTAAATGTTTAAAATTCAGATGGACAACGATGTGAACCAGGAAAACCAGAATGATAACCACCCGAATAACGATAATCTGAATAATGAGAATCCGAACAACAATAACAATGGAAACCAAGTGGATAATAGTTCCATCCAACACATAGTGGCATAAGGAATCATAGATGCAATGCCATTTATTATTCAAACTGTTAAGGAAACGGATAATAAAAGTAAACATAGCAGTAAGCGACCAACTGAACTAGAACACAGCGTGAACAATGGACCGGTACTTCAAGCGCCCATTCCCAAAAGAAGAAGAACCATGCTTTATGGTTGTTCGTACAAAGAATTCTGGTCTTACAAACCAATAGAATTCTCGGGCAATGAAGGACCCATTGCAACTCTACGCTGGATAAAAAAGACTGAGGCTGTCTTAAAAATAAGCAAATGTGCGGAAGAAGATAAGATAATGTTTGCTTCCAATCTGTTTAAGAACTCAGCCTTAGAGTGGTGGAACACTATCCTCCAGTCAAGGAGAAGTGATAGGGTTTACAATATGGAATGGGAGGAATTTAAAATATGGTAGAAAGGAAATTCTGCCCTCCCAATGAAAAGGAACAAATAGCAAATAAGTTTCTCAACCTTAGGATGACTGGAGTGGATAGTAAGGGTTATACTACTACATTCTTTGAATATGCTAGAATCGTGCCAACCCTTGCATCACCTGAACAAGTACTAATCTCCTGTTACATCTGGGGATTAATCAGGGAGATTAGGCATGTAGTCAAGGCAGCTAGATCTCAAACCATAGAAGAAGCTATAGAACTAGCAAATACCTTGACAGATGAGTTAGTGCGTACACGGGAAAAGGATCAAAGGAGGAACCTAGCTCAAAGGCTTACCCAGGAATTCCGTTCTGGAAATTCCAACAATGGGAAAAATGTAGGTTCTACATCTGCACCTTATTGCAAATATTGCAAAAGGAAGCATTCTGGAAGACGCTCCATATATTGCAATTTTTGCAAAATATCGGGACACAAGGAAGAAGACTGCAGGAAGAAAGCTAACAACAGGATATGCTACAACTGCGAAGAACAAGGTCATATCAAGCCAAACTGTCCAAAATTAGCTCCAGCTACGAACAATAAGAACACTTAAAATGCTAGAGCATTTGTTCTAACGGCAGATGAAGTCAAGATGATTCCAGACGTGGTGGCCGGTACGTTTTTAGTTAATGATGTTTTTGCTAAAGTATTATTTGACTCTGGTGCGAACCAAAGTTTTATTAATACTTCGTTTTGCAAACTTCTTAATCAATCATTAACTAAACTCCCACAAGAATGTCTGGTAGAGACAGCAAATGGGGAAACCGTTAGAATTTCTGAAATCTTGCAGGAAGTAAGAATAGAATTTTTAAATCAAAAATTTATGGCAAACCTTTATCCAATGAATCTGGCAGGATTCGATGTCATTTTAGGAATGGATTGGTTAATAGCCAATAAAGCCAGTATTTTATGTGATCAAAAGTCAATTCAAGTAAATTCACCATAGGGTGAAAAGATCACAATTAAAGGAGATAAGTCATCTAGATCCACAAAATTCATCTCTGTGATGAAAACATCAAGTTGTATAAGAAAATGATCTATAGTGTATTTGATTTCTATAATCACTAACACTAAAGGAAAAGAACTAAAAGACATTACAGTAGTGTCTCAGTTTTCAGATGTATTTCCAAAAGAGTTACCAGGACTACCTCCAGACAGAGAAGTTGAATTCAGAATCCATCTACTACCAGGGACAGCACCAATTGCTAAAGCACCTTACCGATTGGCACCCGCAGAAATGCAGGAACTGAAGAAACAATTAGACGAATTGTTGGAGAAAGGATTCATACAGCCAAGTTTATCGCCAAGGGGAGCACCGATTTTATTCGTCAAAAAGTAAGACGGATCGATGCGTATGTGCATTGACTACTACGAATTGAACAAGGTCACGATTAAAAATTGGTACCCATTACCGAGAATCGATGATCTGCTTGATTAATTGCAAGGAGCTCGATTTTTCTCTAAAATCGATTTAAGATCAGGATATCATCAATTAAAGGTACAGGAAGAGGACATTCCTAAGACCGCTTTTAGAACAAGGTACGACCATTATAAATTTACTGTCATGCCATTTGGTCTAACCAATGCCCTAGCTGCATTTATGGACATGATGAACCGAATATGTAAGCCATATTTGGATAAATTCATAATCGTTTTTATAGATGATATTCTCATTTACTCTAAAAGTAAAGAGGAATATCCAAAGCATTTGCACGCACTTCTAAGTTTATTAAGGAAAGAAAAACTTTATGCAAAGTTTTCTAAGTGCGAGTTTTGGCTAGAACAGGTACAATTTCTTGGACAGTTAGTCAATCATGAAGGAATTCATGTGGATCCCACCAAGATCGAGGCGATCACTAAATGGAAAACCCCTGAGTCACCAACCGAGGTTAGAAGTTTCTTAGGACTGGCTGGTTATTATAGAATATTTATTCGAGATTTTTCTAGAATAGCCATTCCCTTGACTAAGCTAACCTGTAAATCCATTAAGTTTGAATGGGGACCAAAACAGTAAGAAACCTTTAGAATTCTTAAGCAAAGACTAACCCATGCACCCATACTAGCGTTACCAGAAGGAACTGAAGATTTTGTAGTTTATTGTGACCCTTCTAAGTTAGGTTATGGATGTGTGTTGATGCAACGCCAAAAGGTTATAGCTTACGCATCTAGACAGCTTAAGAATCATGAAGAGAATTATTCGACCCATGATCTAGAACTAGGAGCCATAATTTTTGCCCTTAAGATTTGGAGACATTACCTTTATGGTAGTAAGTTTACCATATTCACAGATCATAAGAGTTTAAGGTATGTTTTCGGGCAAAAGGAGTTAAATATGAGACAAAGATGCTGGATGGAGATTCTTAGTGATTATGACTGTAATATCCAGTATCATGCAGGAAAAGCCAACGTAGTGGCTGACGCTTTAAGTCAAAAGTATCACGAGAAGCCAAAAAGGGTATGTTCTCTTAAATTAAATCTACAAGTAGATTTAAATGAACAGATTAGACAAGCACAAGAATCAGTTATCAAGGATGATACTGAAAAATTAAAAGGAATGATTAAAGAATTAGAACAAGGAACAGATGGAATTTGGAGATTCCATGAGAAAAGAATGTGGATACCTAAATTAGGAAACCTACGCCACCGTATATTAGAAGAAGCCCATAAGTCTAAGTATACGATGCGTCCTGGAAGTGATAAGATGTATCAGGACTTAAGAAAAAAATTTTGGTGGATAGGAATGAAGAAAGATATAGCAGCTTACATTTCTAAGTGTTTAACCTGTTCACAAGTCAAAGCTGAACATCAGAAACCCTCAGGATTGCTGCAACAGTTAGAAATGCCAGTGTGGAAATAGGAATTGATAACAATGGATTTTGTTACCAAATTACCCAAAACAAGAAGGTAATGATACAATCTGGGTGATTGTAGACAGGCTAACTAAGTCAGCTCATTTCCTACCAATGAAGGAAACTTTCAGTATGGAACAGTTAGCTAAATTATATGTAAATGAAATAGTTTCATTACATGGAATTCCTTTATCAATTGTTTCTGATAGGGATAGCCATTTTACCTCTCATTTTTGGGCAAGTTTCCAAAAAGCCATGGGAACCAAGTTAAATCTAAGCACAGCTTATCACCCTCAAACAGACGGACAAAGCGAAAGGACAATTCAGACAATGGAGGACATGCTTAGAGCTTGTGTAATTGATTTCGGAGGTAATTGGGACGATCACTTACCATTAATAGAATTTTCTTATAAAAACAGTTATCATACAAGTATCAACGCTGCACCATTCGAAGCACTTTATGGACGAAAGTGCTGAACCCCAGTTTGTTGGGCAGAAATTGGGGAAAAGCAACTATCTGGACCTGAAATAGTGCAAGAAACAACCGATAAAATCACTCAAGTCAAGGAACGGCTAAAAACGGCACGTAATCGACAAAAGAGCTATGCAGATAACAGACGCAAGCCATTAGAATTTCAGGTAGGAGACAAAGTGTTGTTGAAAGTCTCTCCTTGGAAAGGAGTAGTCAGATTCATTAAAAGAGGGAAGCTAAGTCCCAGATATGTTGGACCTTTTGAGATTATTAGAAGAATAGGACATGTAGCTTATCAGCTACAACTGCCAGAGGAAATGGTAGGAATACATGATGTATTTCATGTATTTAATATCAAGAAATGCTTAACTGATGAATCACTGGTAGTACCTCTTAAAGATATAGAGGTAAATGAACAACTTAAGTTTGTAGAAAGGCCTCTACAAATTGAAGACAGGAAAGTCAAGAACCTCAAGCATAAGAGATTAGTTCTGGTCAAAGTAAAATGGGACTCCAAAAGAGGACCAGAGTACACATGGAAACTTGAATCAGAAATGCAAAGGAAATATCCACACTTGTTCCAGTAGATCTCGAGGACGAGTTCTAAAACAAGGTGGGGAGGATATAACAACCCTAAAATAAACCAACACCCTCCTAAATATTTTTTACACCCCAAAATATATTAAAATCCCAATATGTCTTAAAATACACCCCATACGCGAAAACGGACCCCGAATACCTTTATTTTATTAAAAATTAAATAAAAACAAGAAAAATAGGTCTCTCGCGGGGCGCGTAAGCCACCCCCTTGACCTTAAGCGGGTCGCGACAGCTAGACGGTCAGACGACACCCTGAGATGCCACGTGTCACCACGCGTGTCGACCCTATAACGCTGACTAGGCTAAGCTAGGCCCTACACCCCTACTACCCGGGCCGCGTAGACCGAGGTCTCACCTTACGCGGGCCGCGAGGAGCTGCGAATCAGCTCCTATAAATTGGGAGCTCAGCCTTCAGTTTCAATTCACACCACGAACAACTTTCTCTCTCGATTTTCTATAGTATAAGCTCTATAGCAGGCGTAATACCCCCCCTAAATAACGAGGTTCTGCTCCGTTGTAAGTATCATAACTCCTGGATACGTATTAGATACGCTGCCCAATTGATCTAGGGTTCCGCAACGGCTGTCGTGGTTCTGCCCGATGTAGTCGTTGGAATGCCGTCTCGGGGAGGGTATTACTAATGTTAAAATGGGTTATTATACTAACACGTGTGCATTTGTGTAAATTATAGATAATTCCCAGGAAAACCCTTACAGAAAACCTAAAACAACAATGTGGGTAATCTCCTTTTTGTAAACGATTTTCACAAAACCTTAAATGTTTTACAATGCAATTTAGCAGTGATTGAGTCTTTGTAATTCAACAATTATTGCCGGTATGTTGGGGTTTTGTATACAAAATGTGTGACACGTTACCATTGGACAAAGAGTTAGCCAATGTGTAATATGACCCACCAGTCAGGATTGACAGTACTGAATGAGTAATTGGGTAGATGTAAACATTGTAATTGCTCTCAATATTGTTTAAATTAATAAAACTTTTCTTGATTAAACTGGGATTCACTCACCAGTATTTCCCACTGACAAAATGTTTTTAAACGCGTTTCAGGTAACACAATGTGAAAGCCAATTAGAAGCCAGCTGGACAGCACTGAAGGCTTGGAAAAGTGGCTATAAAAGTTACCTAAATAAAGAAGGCGTTTTATTTCAATAAAATGGGATTTTCCCTACAAATCTGTTTGTAATAAAAACTTGGGTTTTATCCCAATATATTTATATAAAAGATGGTATTTTACTCTGATAAAATATTTCCTAACTACGGTCCTGATGAAATTTCCGCTGCCAAATTAATAAACACCGATACCACCGACATCGAGTCTGCGGTCGCCCGTTCCCGGGACAGATAGGGGGCGGGGGTTGCGACAACAACCGACCCATCCCCATCACGACCAACACAGCCGACCCACCACCACCACCACCCCAGCCGACCCACCACCACCACCACCCCAGCCGACCCACCACCACCACCACCCACCATCAAACACCTAACCACCGTCAAACCCTAAGCCTGTACTTTCCCACCACTCCATCTGGCAAGCACATGGCAACCCACAACCCGTAGAAAGCTGGTGGCCACAAGTCCCCCCCCCCCCTGCCACCCTCAACGCATGTAGCTTTTTCCTCTCGACAAGCAACAACTCTAAGGCTTTTTGGGAAACTTTACCGCGTAGGTTATCAAAAAACGGTATTTTGTGGTCCCCCATTTGCACGGACTTGTTCTCTTGAAAACTAGGTTTTATTTGTATGTGTTGTGACTCTACAACTTTGCCAACAAGCCACACAAGTCTATGGAGCGAGTTGTTTGGCCCTTTAATGTATCTTTTAAACTTAGAATGCTGGCTTTCAACTCTGTTGGTTGTATGTTGACCAAAATTTGGGACTGTGTTAGTCCAAGCTGAAACGAACTTTTCTTTATAATCTTTCAGCCATACATTATACAAATAGTCCAGAACATCTGAAAAAATAGAATACAATGATTTGCAATGTTTGTATGTATATATGTATGGATGAATGTATGTAAACTAATATAATATGTACCTGATCGTTCGTCGTTAGTCGGTCGCGTGAAAAGCCGCTCAAAGTTATAATTGTATAGCGTCGGAGTGGGAGAACTACACAGTCGAGACCAAGAAAGCTTGAATATTTTCCAGTCTTCATCCGTAAATTTTGCCCGATAGTGTTTTAGAATATTCTGTGAGAGGTGCCACCTACATAGCAATATGGAAGCTTTTGGGAATACTTTATCACAAGAATTCATCAAAGCTTGATCACTATCTGTTACAATTACACGTGGCTCCATACAATCTACCAACAACTCTTTGAGCTTCTCCAGGACCCATAAGAAGTTATCTTGTTTTTCTTTAGCGACAAACGCATGAGCCACACAAAACGACTTGTGTGTCGATGTCACACCCACAACTTGAATAAATAGTAGCTTATACTCATTTGTTTTGTAGGTAGCATCAATCATCAACACATGTGGGAATGCACGCCACATGTTGTACGAGTCCGGATGAACGAAAAAAACCTCCTCGACCGTGTTTGTGGGGGGATTCACCCTGGTGAAATAAACGTACCTTTCTTCTTGCAACATGTTCTCCAATATCTGCGTTGGAGTTCGATCGCCGTACATTTTGAGTTTAATCTTTTTTATCATGTTTTGTATATCTTGTATAATGCACACGATGTGTGAGTTTTGTTTTCTTATGGTTAAATGTATATTCGTAGGCTCCCTGTTTTGCAGATAAAGTCTCTCCACCAGTGATTCTTCGTCCGGGGTCAGCCTTCTAGCAAACGCGTGGCCCTCGAGAAATTTTGCAGGCTCATCGGTATGAATGTTTTTCTTCTCCACAAGGCTCCAATTACCACTACTTGTGCCTAGTTTCCCTATCAGACTAAAAGGACAGTCAACCTTTTTGCTACAGGAACGTCGAACTGTTGCTTTACTTTTGGGTTCGCCGCCACGATCACATTGTAACCATATCTTCATTGTCCTTGCTGACGGACCTTCGCCTTTTGTTATCGTTCATTGGGTCACAGTGACGTAACCTTTCGCAACTTCTCTTTTGTAAACCCAATTCTTCAACTCTTCAAGTGACCCAAATACCTCAAAAAATGGTACATTAGAAATCCACATAAATGAAATTAATATATTAATTTGTATAAAAACAATAAAAAAAATTCGGGTTGAACATCGAGTTCGGGTTAATATGTATGACACATTTTTGGGTTTGTATGAAATTTCGGGTCATACATTTTCTAGTTTTAATCAGTATACATGGCTCACTTAGAACCATGTTCCCTTCCCTCATCTTCGCTGCACTTGTGTTGTTTCTTTTTTAATATATGAAACATATAATTTCTGTATAAGAGACTTAAGAATCAGGCTCATAAACGGGTGAGATACTTGTCCCAGTGGAAGGGACGGGTGCACGTAACTGAGAGGTCTTGAGTTCGATCCGGGCAGACACCGGTTTGAGGCTGGTTTTTGGCATTTTTGGGGATTTTTAATTTATGAAACATATAATTTCTGTATAAGAGAATTAAGAATCAGGATCATGAACGGGTTAGACACTTGTCCCAGTGGAAGGGACGGGTGCACGTAATTGAGAAGTCTCGAGTTCGATACGTGTAGATACCGGTTTGGGTCCGGTTTTTTGCATTTTTTGGGATTATATATATATATATATATATATATATATATATATATATATATATATATATATATATATATATATATATATATATTAATTCCTTTTCTTTCTAAAAAAAGAAAATATAGATTTCATTTTTATTTTGAGTCAACATATTAGTAAATATATAATATTCTACATATTTATTCTATATCTCAAAACTTATATAGATTACAACATGTTTGACTAATCTTAGGCTTGTAAACGAACCAAACGTTCAGTTTAGATTCGTTTAGATTTCAAAACTACATATTTCTTTACCATCCCATTATATGTTTTGAGTTTCTGATTTCAAAACAACCTTTACATGGTATTAATATATTTTATTTCTCATTTATGTTCGTTTAGATTCGCTTATGTGAGATTGCGTTCGTTTATGCTCGTTTATGTCCGTATGCTCGTTTATGTTCGTGAATTGTTTGTTTACACTATTAATAAACAAACATGAACATTTTCCTTTTCTAAACAAACGAACAGGAACAAGAAAATCTGTTCGTCAAAATGCTCATGTCCGATCGTTTGTGTGGTTCCACTTTAACGAACGAACACGAACATGGCTCGTTCGTGTTCGTCCGGTTCATTTACAAGCCTAACTAATCTATTTTTAACAAAATATTTCACCAGAATACACCAAAATGATAACGAAATCCGGTTAATATGTATGACACAATTTTCGGGTTTGTTTGAAATTTCGGGTCGGGTTCGGGTTAAGGTCGGGTCTGGTCATACATTTTCTAGATTTCTCATACCTAATAAAAATTATATATAACGAATAACACGTATACAAAATCATTTTTTTCACTCTAAAATTATATAAACATTATATAACACGAATAACACGTAATTGACGGTTATGTCATACCTCTTTTGTTTTTTTCTCGTCATTAGCACCTTCCTCGTTAGCATGTTCGTCGTCGTCAACACCTTACTCGTTAGCACCTTAGTCGTCGTCAACACCTTCCTCGATTTTGTTATCATTTTCCTCAAAGTCCTTAGCACATTCATCGACTTTGTTACCATTTTCCTCAAAGTCGTTAGCACCTTCTTCGACTTCGTTATCATTTTCCTCAAAGTCCTTAGCACCTTCCTCATACTCTAACTTGTGTTGGTTTTCCGTATACGATTGGTAAGTCTCGTATTCGTGTCGCGGATAACTTTGGGCAATGTAAGATGGTTCTGTCTCATCTACAAACACCTGGTTCAAATCAGGTAACACGAGACGCACACCCCCGTCATGACAACGAGACACGGACACAACCTCATCCTCACCTCGATCAACGCCGGATAACCAAATGCTTTCGGAGATGTATGACTGGTGCGAATCTTCGCCAAAAACATTACCAATGTCCCAAAACGACATCTTTATGCTTCACGGTTTCAATTCAACCAACGTTTTTATTTGAGAATATTCATCATTTTCATCGGTATTTTGTGAGTTTTGAACATTTGAATGAAATAATTCCCGTATGCTTGGATATATAACATTTTCTCGGTCGATAAGAGGCGTATAGATCAATAAACGCGTATACAGGGTTACCTTTTCACACTTTTTCAGACTGAACTCCCGTGGATGTCAGTAATTATACCTTAAATTCATTAAAAGTCGTACCTGTACGCCGCTCATAGTGCAATGAGAAGCGTATAGGGTTTAATGCTTCAACTACCAAAATCTTACACTACAAGAAATTAACCTTATAGAGACGAAATTTTTAAGGTATGTAGAGAGGACATGTCGTCTCTATAGGTCTTTTTTGCTTATTGAGACGACATGTCGTCTCTATAAGATTTGCTCTATAGCTCCGTCCCTATAAGTCACAAAAGTCGTCCCTATAGGAGTCGTCGCTATAGACGCATTTGTAGAGAGGACATGTCCTCTCTACAAGTCTATGATAAAAAATAATTAAAAAATAAATTAATATTTACTAAATAAAAAAAACATTTATTAAAATATTTTTAATCCCTATAGAGACGAAATGTCGTCTCTATAGTTTTATTTTAAAAAAATAAAAATATATATATTTTCACCTATAGAGACAACAGGTCATCTCTATAGATTTTGTTTAAAAAAAGTAATAAAAAATATTTAAGCTCTATAGAAACAACATGTCATCTCTATAAGTTTTTCTTATATAAATAAAAAAAATGTCAGTTTCTCCTATAGAGACGACATGTCGTCCCTATATGTTTTTCTTTTAATTTTATAGAAAAAAAATATATTCACCAATAGAGACAACATGTCGTCTCTATAGGTCCTAAAAAATAAAAAAAAAATTATTTGTCCAGGTTTTTAAACCCATAAATCCCAATAATCCAACAACACTACAAAAAACAGGACTATTTTCGTCGCTAAAAGCCTTTTTCTCAATAGCGACGACTTTTGTCGCTACTAAAAGGTTTTTTTTTTTTTTTCTTTTTTCAGTTTTTTTCATATCAAAACCCGCCAATATCCGGTTCACAACACACAGAAACTAAATAAACATAAACTACATAAATATCACAAATGTCACAATCCGGGTTCATTTGAAGGCGCAAACACGTCATAAAACTACTTAATAAATACGTCATAATTCAACATCAAATATGTGTGACTGTGTCTCCATACCATTATCCGCTTCTTCGTCATCAGCATCTTCGTTTCCAAACTTAGGCCCAATTCCTCGAGTTTGTCCACGCCTCTACTGTCCGCATAAAACACTCCACCAATCTGTCACGAGCAAATGGTAACTTCTTATCTCAGCTTGTATTGCTCCACCACCTAACATAAATGAAATATTACCATTTCCTGCCACCCAACAGTCCTAGACAACAGAAGTTAAACAAAGCGCACAGTTCCTAGGTTACATAAGGATCAATAAAAGAGACTCATAAAGAAAAGTGAAGAATTACGTGACACAAGAAAATAAAGTGAAATAAATACTTGCATTATAATCAAGAGGGGGATAAATGAAATCATAAGTTCTTGATTATGTTCATAATTGCAGCCAACAACATGGCAGATATGTACCTGTGGTAATAACATTTGATTTAGTAAAAGATTATCAGAACCAGTTGTAAGATGACAAAAACATACGTATATTAACATACTTATTTGGAATATTTCTAATCATCAATGTAGTTCTTGTGTCTTCCCCACGCAAAACACGCTAAATGTCAAGTTCAAACTTTTTATCATCTGCGTGACAAGAAACATGTTCACGTCTTCCATGGGAAATTCTTCTCACCCGTCCCTTTGGCCTTACTCAAACAACACTTCATGGCCTACCAAAAAAACAGAGTTAACTTAATAGAATCCTCTAAATAAAAACTTTTTGAAAGTTTGAGCCTTTGGTGAGTTAGTATAATGATGGTTACCCTTGACAAACATGAGAGAAAACTTTGTTATTTACTGTAACTTAGTAAAATGTGAACTATATTTAATTTCAAAAGTTTATTAAATAGTAAAATGTGAGTATTATAAAGCACTTGCGAACATACATGTTATTTTCATCACTCATATTTTGGTTAATCAACTATGTAAAGACTAAAGATTCTTATTTTGGTAAATCAGCTAAGTAAAGACTAAAGACTATTTTGGTCAACCAGCACAAAAATTAGCCATTTTTGACCCTAACATGTTTTAAGCCATTGCTTGTAGAATGCATATATAGCCAAAGATTAAGTAATAAGAATGATCAATTGCCAGAGTTTTTATCAACCATTTGCACAGGAGGGTTGATATCTTTTTCTATTCACACCGTAGTCAAACTTATGAAATTTACGTATGATGTCAAAGAACATTAAGGATTAAAAGAGACCTGTTCATTAGCTCTTGGAGAAAGACCACAAACATAAACCCGCCTTGCATGCCTAGTAGCCTGAATTGCAACAAACGTAAGAATTTAGCACGTGGAAGAAATAAAGAAACAAAATCAAAGGCATAAGCAAAAAAGAATAAAAACGTGAAAATGACTATTATACAACCTGCTGAGTCATTACTTGAACCGGCATGACATGAAGACCACCAAACTGCAAAGACACGGATAGAAAATGTAATACAAAATTAAGCTACAGACATAGATCATCTTATATATACGTTATGAGTAAAATGCCATTTTCGAATTTCGTCCCTGAGATTTGGTCAATAATGCGACTTTCGTTCAAAGATTTGATTTTTCGCATCCAGATCTAAAAGATTTAAAATCCTTCCATTTTCATCAGGCTTGTTAACTCCATCCAGTTTTCTCCGTTAAGTCAAGAGGTACTTCCGTCTTTTTTGTTAACTTCCGTCTATATGGTAATATAACACTTACCTGGCCCGATGCCGAGGAAAACATGTTCTGAAACATTCCAGGAATGGCTGGTGCGGCCCCAGGGACTTGACCTGTAAACACTTAAATATCACATCTCCCGAAGACATATTAAAAATTTAAAACACTCAAACCACAACAATAATGAGTAACAAGAACTAGTTGAAAATCCAGTAGTTTAACTTCGAAGAAATTTCTAGAACCTTGCATGTGTCAAAAAAAATGGAATTTTTTTAATGCACATTCATGCCATTGAAGACGAACAAAACTCAAGAATCACATTAAGTTGATAAAAGCTTTGCTAAAGGTAAATATAATGCCAAAAGAAGAAGGATAACAATTTCGAATTGTAAAATGATGTTATTATTCCAATAGGAAGTTAAAAACTATATATAAAAGACATGAATTCACAGAAAATCTTAATATTGCACATTTTTAACTAAGGAGTAAAATTACTAGGTCATGAACATGAAATTCATATATTAAGTAAGATGAACACCAAACATATGAATAAAGAACCTCAAATCCACAAGGATTTTATATATAACAAAAGTGATGTTCCTGGCAACAGCATGATTAAAAAATAGATAACCCTTACCTTTTGGAGTGTGAACGAGAACGAGACCGTGATCTACATTCAGATTTGGCTCTTGAACGAGGATGAGGGCGAGAACGAGACTGACGTCTACTACGCCTATCCTCTCTATCTCTGTCATAATCTCTCCGCCTGGTCAAGTGGCCCTGAACCTCCTTTGTTATGGAGTTTGTCACTGGTCAAAGGAAACCTTAGTTTAAAAACTTGACCATAGGTGTCTGCTACTCAAAAATATTAGCACATGGTTTCCTTGTAACACATACACCTGTATACAAGAAAAGAGGCTGGGAAATAATAAAAGAACCTTGTTCTGGGTTCAGAGTCCCAGTTCCATTCGTTTTTATCCAAAACCGCTTTTGCTGGCAGCATAAGACATTGCCTCCCATCTTCAGCTAGCCGTGTCTATGTGAATACTCAAAAGGCTTATATGGCTATTACAATCAAACCATAACAAAGAAACAATCAACCAGTCAAACAGACCAATCCGCAACAAGCTGAATACCCAGCCCAACCCAACCCGCAACCTGTAACAACCCTTAACAGCCAAGCCCAACCCATAACAGCCAAGCCCAACCCATAACATATACCTAGATCTAGACCCGAAACCCTAACAACACTTTGTCTTTTACTAAAAAACTCAAACATCATGGAACAAAACCTCAAATGGACAAAAGAACAACCCAATCGACTAAAATGTATGTGTATTAAACTAAAAAATGACAGAAATCTATTGAAATTACAAAGAAATTAGGAATGTACATACCGATTTTGGATGTTAGTGGGTGAGTGGTGACGGTGGCGGCAGCAGAGGTGGTTGCGGTGGTGACGGCGGCAAAGGGGTTGCGATGGTGACAGCAGAAAAATGTGGAAGTGGTGGTGACGGCGGCAAGAGGTGGGGATTGGTCAGAGGGGTTGCAAGACCTTGGCAGCAAGAGCTGGGGAAATGGGGTGAAGATTAGGAGGGAAATGAAAATAAGGATAGATGTTTGGCGCTGGTTAGGGATGAGATATGAAATTTTTTGACTAGTCAGCTCTACATAGGTTAATTAATTTAATTTCTTAAAACAATCCCAACAAAATGAAAATTTGTATTTATAAAATTAAAAAAAAAAACTATTTTTTGCCTACTATATTGATAATAATTATATACACACATCTACCTATACTAATAAATAAAAAAAATTAAACAGGTGTCGTTTCTAGTGCTTTCTCCCATTTTTATTATTTATTATATAAAATTACATTTATGCAGCCCGTGTAATACACGGGGTTCAAACCTAGTACATAATATGCATACACGTACACACATATACATGCGTATACTGTGTACATACATACACATTAGTACATACACACGTATATACATTCATACACATACACATACAGACGTACACACATACGATGCAATTACATATACATAAATGCATATGTACGACCTCCGCCACCCTAATCGTCGCGGTTACGAGCACAATCACCACCAGATACATCCACAACTGTAACATTAACCATTGGCTTGAATCTTTTTATTGGTGAATGAAGTCGTAACATTAACCGTCTTTGTCTGGCTTGATGAAGTCGTAACCTTTGTCGTTGTGGAAGCAGATGACGACTCCGGTGAAGTCAGCATCCACCATTGTCAATGTGGTAAAAAGTGTGGAGAGTATGGGGAATGAAAGATGATACCCTAACTGTTTATAGGTTCCTTTTGGGTTCAAGTGATTGGGGTGGGTTACGTAGGCGGCTGTTGGTGCAATCTAGGGTTTCGGTTAACTTCGGTTGGGGGTGATGGCAGTGAGTGCGGACATTGTAGTTGGGGGAGGGGGGTGGCGGTGGCAAATAGCCAATAATTAGGGGTGATAAAATCCAATAACCCTACATACAAACACGTAAACATGTACACACATACATGAACCCGAGTTGGACAAAGCTTGAGCTCAATTAACTTGTAAGAGCTCGAGCTCGGCTCGTTGGTAGTTTATCAAGCTTAATTAAATATTTATAAAGAACAAATATTACACTAAGGCTCAAGAACGGGCCTGACGAGCTTCACCTGCTAAGCTCGATAAATAAACAAGCTTTATTTTAGGCACAGGCTCGACAAGACTCGACTCGTTTCGAGCTTTATCTCGAGCTGATCTCGTGCAGCTCGCGAGTCGCACGACTCGTTTGTACCCCTAGCACAAACACACGCACACAAACATACATACATACACACACGTACACACATACTACAATCACACACACCCACAACATCATACACACACATACATACCACTAACACACACATATACATGAACACATAACATATACACATATCAATAGGAAGACGAGCGTTCACTGAATTCAAATTGCTCGTTTAATTTAATTAAATATCTTATTATGTTTGATATTACGTGATTTTTATGTTTTAGTATGTAGGTCTTTTTAAGTCTATGTATTTTATTTAAAATTATATGTAGTATTCATTATATATATATATATATATATATATATATATATATAACTTCAAATACATATAATAAACCAAATAAAATTAATTTTATTATAGAACCTAATTCTTTATTACTAAATAAAATGATAACTAAATAATTGACTATACATTTTTATATATAGGGAGGACATGTGCTTTCTATAGGTTACTTACTTTTTTTTTTTCAAATTTTTATGGATTGGTGGGAAATTTTGCCTCCTAAATGAATTTTTTTACCTTTCAAACATTTTAGAGACTACATGTCCTTTCAATAGGTTAGTTTATTTATTTTTAAAATTTTTATTTCAAATATTTTAGAGACGATATGTCATTTCTATAGGTTAATTTATTTATTTTTTAAAATTTTTATTTCAAATCTTTTAGAGACGACATGTCGTCTCTATAGGTTTAAATATATATTTTTTAATAAAAAACAAGGATAAACTAATAAACTTAATTGGGTTTATAGGGACGACACGTCGTCTCTATATGCGAATAACCTTTTTATTTTTAATTATTTATTAACCAAAAGTAAAAAAAACAAAACAAAATTATGTTTCCCTATAGAGACGAGATGTCCTTTCTACAAACATTTTAGAGACGGCATGTCCTTTCTATAGATTAGTTTATTTATTTTTTATAAATTTTTATTTCAAACATTTTAGAGACGATATTTCCTTTCTATAGGTTAGTTTATTTATTGTTTGAAATTTTTATTTCAAACATTTTAGAGACGATATATCCTTTCTATATGTTAGTTTACTTATTTTTCAAAACTTTTATTTCAAACATTTTAGAGACGACATGTCGTCTCAATAAGTTTAAATATATATATATTTTTAGTTAAAAAACAAGAATAAATTAATAAACTTAATTGGGTTTATAGGGACGACATGTCGTCTCTATATGCTGCGAATAATTTTTTTTGTATTTTTAATTATTTATTAACCAAAACTAAAAAAACAAAACAAAATTATGTTTCCCTATAGAGACGATATGTCCTTTCTATAGGTTAGTTTATTTATTTTTTAGAATTTTTATTTCAAACATTTTAGAGACGATATGTCCTTTCTATAGGTTAGTTTATTTATTTTTTAAATTTTTTATTTCAAACATTTTAGAGACGATATGTCGTCTCTATAAGTTAAACTTTATTTTTTAGTTTTTTTTTTAATTTTCATAGATATTGATCATTAATAAAATAAAACTAAAAGAAAAATATTTAAAGTTATAGAGACAACATGTCGTCTCTATAAGTTAGAACGTTTTTTTTTAAATTTCCAGTTCAACAAACTAGAGAATAAAAAAAGCAAAAAAAAATTATTTTCAACTTATAGAGAGGATATGTCGTCCCTATAAGGTAACCTATCTTAAAAGGCACGAAAACCCTATAGAAGTGTTAAAATAAGTTATTGGCAATATGTTTAATTCATGTCGCTACATTATGAAATAAATAAAGTGGTTTGGTCTGTTTTAACTGTGTAACAACTTTTGTGAAGGTTGTGTGCAGGATATGTTGTTCAAGGGGTGTAAGTGAAACATTCGGTGTTAAAGTGATATGTTGCTATAACTTGAAGGGCTTAGA
Source organism: Helianthus annuus (assembly GCF_002127325.2). Taxonomy (NCBI): domain Eukaryota; kingdom Viridiplantae; phylum Streptophyta; class Magnoliopsida; order Asterales; family Asteraceae; genus Helianthus; species Helianthus annuus. Next base: position 142,111,370 of record NC_035442.2, read on the forward strand.
TGAAAAGTTGTTTTTGGCTTAATATATAAGCATGTTCAACAGTTGAAGAGTTGAGTTGTTCCAGAATCATCTTCTCTCTCTCTCATCAGGCAGTCAGGCGATTAGGGTTTGAGTTTTTGTTACAGATCGTTTGTGATCTGTGGTTTATTGTTTGATCTCGTGTGAGATCCTGTTGTATTGTTTGTATAGATCAACTGATATACATCAGTTGATCATTTCCTTTCTTGTATTTGTTAAAGATCTCACTATTGGTGAGATCTAGGGTTTCTGGTGGGTGTTTTCTGGTTTGGGTAAATAATAAAAGTTTTGTCACTGTTTTGTCGCTATTCCATTGTTGTTCTTGGGTTTATTTGTTCATCATACCATTTTTACATGGTATCAGAGCTAGATCTAGCTCTTGTCTACTGATTTCTGTTCTTCCGCTGTGTGTTAGGTTTTCTTTCAGATTTTTTCTCCGATTATCAAAGGAGAGAGAAGATCTTGGGAAGTGTGCCTTTTCAGATCTGTTGGTTTCTGGTGTTCCAGAGTATACAAGGGGCTTGGATAAAGGGTTAGATCATCTGGATCTTGTTGATCGAAGGCTGTGTTGGTCTTTGAAATCCTAGAAGATTTCAAAGCAAACTGACCAGTGTTGTTCTTGGTATTTGGTATTCTTGTATGATCTGTAACCCTAGAAGGTTACAGAGTCATACTGCTTGGATCGCAAAATCTGTAAGATCGTTTCATTCTATCTTTAGTAATTTTTTGTTGTTGGTTGATTAGTTGAAGTCGGGGTAGTGAGGACCGGCACCTTTGATTGCTTTTTCTTGGTTTGTATTGTTTGTGTTTTGTTCATTGGTTGTGGCTTCTGGGTTAAGACATGTCCAGGCACCTTTGAGTGATGAACCTGGAATCTTGACACTGACCCAGTTTCGCCTGTAGTTGTGTGTGTCATTGCTTGCTTGTGTTCATATCTGTTATCTTTTTGATAACTTTCTTTGGTCTGGTTTTGCTTGTTGTGATATTGTGTTATCTGTTGATTAAAAATGGGTGATACTGGTGATACTAGTAGTACATCTCAGACTTTAATTAGTAAACTTGATATAAGTGATCCATTGTATCTGCATCCGAGTGATTCTAGTGCTTTGACTATTGTTAGTGTAAAGTTAAAAGGTACAGAAAATTATTCTGTATGGTCTAGTGCTATGAAGTTGGCTTTAGAAGCCAAAAATAAATATGGTTTTATTGATGGTAAATGTGTGCGTTCTGAGAGTGATGCTGTGTTAGCTAGTCAGTGGGACAGATGCAATTCTGTGGTCCTTACTTGGTTGTTGAATTCTGTGTCTGAGGAGCTTTACTTAGGTCAGGTTTTTTCTAAGTTAGCATCTGAGGTTTGGACAGACCTCAAAGAGTCTTTTTACAGAGTGGATGGTTCAATTGTTTATGATTTGTACAAGAAAATTAATTGTGTTTCTCAAAATGGTACATCTGTTGCTGAATACTATAACAAGCTTACAACAATGTGGAAGCAGTTTGATGCAATGCTTCATCTGCCAACATGTTCTTGTCAAGCTGCAAAGGATTATAATGATTTTTCAACCCTAATAAAATTGATGCAGTTTTTAATGGGACTGGATGATGTATATCAGTCAGTTAGAACAAATCTTTTAACAAGGGAACCATTACCTATTGTAAAAGTGGCTTTCTCTATAATTTCTAGAGAAGAGTCACACAGGTTGTCTAGTAGTGGGTCAAAAACTCAGAGTGTGTCATTTGTTTCTAAGGCAAATCAGGTGGTTGATCAAAGAAAGAAAAATAATAGAAGTACTAATTCTCCTTTAAAATGCACACACTGTAATATGCTAGGGCATACTGTTGATAGATGCTTTGAGATTATTGGGTATCCTCCTGGGTTTAGAAGAAGGGGTAATAATCCTAGTCAGTCAAATAAAGTAAACTTAGCTAATAATAATAAAACTAATTCTGTAAATGGTGCATCTTCTTCTGTTGGGAATTCTCGTTTACCTTTTACTTCTGAGCAGATTGCTAAACTGCTGAGTTTAGTAGGAGAAAAAAATGGATCAGATGTTCAGAACCAGAATGTAGGAGGTGAGAATTTCTGTGTATCTAACTTTGTTAGTTGTTCTAGTTCTGTTAGTTTTAGTATGAATGGGTGGATTGTTGACTCTGGAGCTAGTCAACATATGGTTAGAACTGATAAGAACTTGATAAATGTTGTTGATGTGTCTGAGTTTGATATCACTGTTGGTCATCGTAATGGAACAAGTGTTAAGGTTTTAAAGATAGGTGATTTAAAGTTAACTGATGAAAAAATTTTAAAAGATGTTTTCTTTGTTCCAGGATATAGTGTTAACCTATTGTCTGTATATAGGTTGTCTAAAGATAACAATGTGAATGTTGTGTTTAATGAAACAAGTTGTGTGTTTCAGGATTCCAGTTCAAAGAGAATCTTGATGAGTGGTAGTCAAGATTGTGGTCTGTATTTTGTAGGCAATTCTGGTAATTTGGTTAATGCTTGCTTTAATAGTTCTGTAAAACTTTTACTTGGCATAGTAGATTGGGTCACCCTTCAGACCAGGTTTTAGCAGTATTAAAAGAGAGGCTTAAAATTCAGTCAAGTGAACATGATCCCTGTGATGTTTGTCATAGGGCTAAGCAAGTTAGGGTACCTTTTCCTTTGAGTGAACACAAGTCAAAGTCTGTGGGTGATCTCATACATTTAGATGTATGGGGTCCCTATAGAGTAACCAGTTATGATGGTTATAAATATTTTCTAACTGTAGTTGATGATTTCTCTAGAGCTGTATGGTGTTATTTTATGTCTAGCAAAAGTGAAGTCTTTGAAAATTTTAAAATGTTTTATGAACTTGTGTTAACTCAGTTTAAAAGGAAAATTAAGGTCATAAGAAGTGATAATGGAACAGAATTTGTTAATAATCAAATGGATAACTTGTGTAAAACAAAGGGAATTTTACATCAAACCTCATGTTCCTATACACCACAACAAAATGGTGTGGTGGAAAGGAAACATAGGCATTTGTTGAATACTGCTAGAGCCTTGATGTTTCAGGGTGGCCTACCTTTAAGGTTTTGGTCAGATTGTGTGTTGACTGCTGTTTATCTTATTAACAGGTTGCCTTCTTATGTGTTGAGTGATAAGAGTCCTTTTGAGATGATGTTTGAATTTAAACCCTCATTGTCACATCTTAGAAACTTTGGGTGCTTATGTTTTAGTACAATTTTGCATGATTCTGATAAGTTTTCATATAATGCTGAAAAATGTGTGTTTCTTGGTTATTCAAGCTTTAAAAAGGGGTATAAGTTGTGGAGTTTAGACAATAAAAAGGTTTTTTTCTCAAGAGATGTAAAATTCTATGAGAATGTATATCCTTTTAAAATTAAAGGTTTAGATAATCAAGAGTCTGTGGTTGATAAACAACTGAATCATGCAAATTTCTTTGATGTTAGTATACCTGAAGTTTCTAACATGCCCTATGATGAAGAGGGTACTAATGGTGCACAAGATCTTTATGGTGATGATCAGCAACCATTGTTTCCCTCTACATCAGCCCCTGATTCAGGAGTTGAGATGGCTCAACACACTGAACAGGTGAGCAGTAGTAGACAGGGTTTGAATGAGAGGGCAGAGGACACCATGAGATCTGATGTTGATCATGACCAATCTGAGGGCAATGTAAATGTTAGGAAGTCTTCCAGGAATACTGCTATGCCTAAAAGATTTGATGATTATGTTGTTGAGGGTAGAGTTAAATATGGTATAGAAAAGGTCATAAACTATTCTAACCTGTCATATGAGAATAAATGTTTTGTTGCTTCTTTGAATAAAACTTTAGAACCAACATGTTATAATGAAGCTTCTAGTGATGATAAGTGGGTCGAAGCTATGAACAATGAGATAGAAGCTTTGTATAGGAATAACACTTGGGTCTTGGTTGATCTCCCGAAAGGCAGAAAGCCTATAGGGTGTAAATGGGTATATAAGATTAAATACAAAGCAAATGGTGAGGTTGAGAGATATAAGGCCAGGTTAGTGGCTAAGGGTTTTAATCAGAGAGAGGGCATTGACTTTGGTGAAACTTTTTCACCAGTTGTCAAAATGGTAACTGTTAGGGTTGTGTTAAAACTTGTTGTGAACAATAATTGGTCTCTTTATCAAATGGATATTAATAATGCTTTTTTGTATGGAACATTATGTGAAGATGTTTATATGACACAACCTCAGGGTTATAGTTCAAATGATAATAAGGTGTGCAAATTGATAAAATCTTTATATGGGCTTAAACAAGCCCCAAGGCAGTGGAATGAAAAGTTAACAACTGTGTTAACTTCTATAGGTTTTGTTCAAAGTGTTTGTGATTACTCTTTGTTTGTGATGTCTAAACAGAATGTGCTTGTCATACTACTTGTGTATGTAGATGATATAGTGATAACAGGAAATGATAAAGTTGAGATTGAAAAGGTTAAAACAAATTTAAGAGAAAGTTTTCAAATTAAAGATCTTGGGTTGCTTAGATACTTTTTAGGAATTGAAGTGTTGTACTCTGTTGATTGCATTTGTTTGTCACAGAGAAAATATTGTCTTGAATTGTTGCATGAGTTTGGGTTATTGGGCTGTAAGCCAGTTACAACACCAATTGAACAAAGTTTTTTAGTTTCTAGTAAGTGTGATAAAAACACAACTGTTCTAGAAAATGTAAATGGCTTTCAAAGATTGGTGGGTAAACTGTTATATCTGTCTTTAACCAGACCAGATATTAGTTATGCTGTACAGTTCTTGAGCCAATATATGCATAGTCCTTATCAGTCTCATCTTGATATAGCTTTAAGATTGCTGAGATATTTAAAGCTTTCTCCTGGAAAAGGAATTAGCTTTAAAAAGTCCAGTGACTTAAAGGTTTCTGGGTTTGTGGACTCAGACTGGGGTAAGTGTCTTAAGACCAGAAGGTCTGTTACTGGTTATGGTATATTTTTGGGAGAAACACTTGTTTCTTGGAAAAGCAAGAAACAAAGTGTTGTGTCTAGGTCAATGCGGAAGCTGAGTATAGAGCAATGTGCTCAGCTACCTGTGAAATAATGTGGATTAGAAATGTTTTGTCTGAGTTGAAAATTACTTGTCAATTGCCTGTTAAACTGTACTGTGATAGTAAGTCTGCTATTTCAATATCTCAAAATCCTGTGTTTCATGAAAGAACTAAGCATTTTGAATTGGACTTGCATTTTTTGAGAGAAAAAATAGCAGCAGGAATTATAGATCCTGAAAAGGTAAGTACAGATTTGCAGGTAGCTGATATTTTTACAAAGGGTTTGAATGCTAAACAACATCAGACTCTTTGTGAAAAACTGGGCCTTTATAACATGTTCGCAACATGAATTATGGGGGCATGTTAAAATAAGTTATTGGCAATATGTTTAATTCATGTTGCTACATTATGAAATAAATAAAGTGGTTTGGTCTGTTTTAACTGTGTAACAACTTTTGTGAAGGTTGTGTGCAGGATATGTTGTTCAAGGGGTGTAAGTGAAACATTCGGTGTTAAAGTGATATGTTGTTATAACTTGAAGGGCTTAGATGAAAAGTTGTTTTTGGCTTAATATATAAGCATGTTCAACAGTTGAAGAGTTGAGTTATTCCAGAATCATCTTCTCTCTCTCTCTCATCAGGCAGTCAGGCGATTAGGGTTTGAGTTTTTGTTACAGATCGTTTGTGATCTGTGGTTTATTGTTTGATCTCGTGTGAGATCCTGTTGTATTGTTTGTATAGATCAACTGATATACATCAGTTGATCATTTCCTTTCTTGTATTTGTTAAAGATCTCACTATTGGTGAGATCTAGGGTTTCTGGTGGGTGTTTTCTGGTTTGGGTAAATAATAAAAGTTTTGTCACTGTTTTGTCGCTATTCCATTGTTGTTCTTGGGTTTATTTGTTCATCATACCATTTTTACAAGAAGCGACATGTCGTCTCTATAGGGTGATCTATAGAGAGGACCTGTGTTGTCTCTATAGGTGTCATCCCTATAGGGGTTTTTTCTTGTAGTGTTATGCGCCGCTCATAGGGCAATGAGAGGCGTATAGATTCACTTTTTCTGATACATTTAATGCTTTCACACCATATACTCCCCTTACTGCCCTATACGCTTCCTCTGAGGGGATGTGCATATAAAAAGTGGGGATGTATCAATACCATCACCCTTAGTGTATACTTTAAATTAGAACAAGAGATATTACTAAAGCAAAATTTGGTAGTAATGAGTAGAAACTTCAAATACAAGTGTGTCAAATGTCAAATACACATCAAAAGATCATTTGACTACGGCCAATGCAATGCAAAGCCTGTGAAAACTGAAGTTGTGTAGATCACGGAGGAGAGAGGGAGGGAGGAAGTGAGGAACTAGAGAGGAAAACCTACCAGTAAATATGGAGAAGAGACATGGGGGGCAACTCACGTGCAGCTGATTTAGCGTTGTTGTCGATGGTTATAACTTACAACATTAACTTTTATCAAGGTTAGAAGTACTAATGTGATAACATAAACTTTTATCAAGATTCAAGTACTAATGTGGCATCTTGTGAGCGACAAAAGTGCCATTTAGCATGATAGCGTACCCCTGAAATCTATGTAGGGTTTCGTCCCTGTACAGATAATCATGCACTATATATATTCCCCATCATTATGCAGTCTTTTATTTAAACACAATTTAGTATCAAAACTTGAAAACATATTATTACTTTTATTGATATTCTGTATTCTTCTCATATGTTAATCTAAAAACATAAAAGTGCCAAACCAACAAATTACAAAATAAAAAAAAAAAAATAACAAGTAAACGGACAACAAGTTGCGCCGCATCCCCTTTTGAATTGCAAAATCAATCCTACCAAAGACGAAGCGACTCTTACGGGTCGAGACATTACTATTCACGACCTGCTAGACCCTGTTCAGGAAATCCATAGCCTCTGGGGCTAGGGAACCAAAAGTATCAAAAGCAAAAAGATTAAACACGTGTTGATTCTCTAAACAAGTTTTCTCGTGTTTAGCGACCTTGCCTGATTTCGCCTTCAATACTGTCTGGCCAGTAACAAACCCATCTTATCAAAACAAATACGAATACCCAACTTAATTACACAAACACCCTTTATCCCAGGTTCCCATTTCGTAACAATAAACCATAATGCTTGAAACAAAAGGTACACTAAAATATAGATCATCCATCAACATCCTACAAGCCTAAAATCTCATACAACATACAACACATAAATGCATAATAAATAATATATTCATGCTACTATCATAGATTTCCGATTAGAAGCTCCAGATGCAATCCAACTCAGTGGGCCCTGGCTTCTGAATCTCTTCTGCCGGCGTCCAGTTCCCGCCGAACATGTTCCCATCGTTGAACATTGCACCGTCTTCAAGAACCGGTGGCTGAGGGAAGGCTGCGACGCCCACGTTCACGGCGGCGCTGGCGAATGTGGAGGCTGAGATAGGCAGCGGGGGAAGGTCCAAAATAGATTGGGAGATTGAGGCAGTGGAGAAACAGGGCACGTGCTCTTTTGAGGCAGCGTTGCTGTCGTAGGAGTCACCGGCGTATGCTGATGTGGCGGAGGTGTACGACGGTTCGAGAAGCGGTGGGAGGGAAAACGACGTCGAAGAGTTGACTTCTTGGTAGGAGTTGGATACACGTTTCGTCCCTGAACGATGGTTCCCGCCTGAGCTACTCTTCTGAAATACTCGACAGAGCACCCATTCATCCTATTTATCAAGTACAAGCAAACATCAAAAATTCATAATGATTAATGGTGTTTCTTAAAAAAATACATGTCTTTTTATGTGTGACTAAAAACCTAATACATGTTTATTTAGAGCATTATATTAATTAATTAACTATATATTATTTATCAAGTTTTGGTTGTTGTGAGGTAATATTATACTTTTCTTCTTTTTCAAGTCAAAAAAATATTTTTTCTTTTTTACCCAAACACTTTTCTACTTTCAACTATCAACTATGGTACTTTACGCACTATGGTACTTTACGCTTTCCATCTTTTACAAATTTTTATTTTTACGTTTCGTCCTATATTTTATGAGTTAACACGATCCAACGCACGTGTATGGCTCAACGTTTTTACATTATTCTTTTGACGGTTTAACGGCCGATCAGTGTGTGGGTTCTAAGTCGTCTTTTACAAATTTTTAGTTTTATGTTTCGTCCTAAATTTTATGAGTTAACACGATCCAACGCACGTGTGTGGTCCAACGTTTTTACATTATTCTTTTAACGGTTTAATTGCCGATCACAGTGTGTGGGTTCTAAGTCGACTTAGTTATTTTTTTCTATGTTTTACGTTTTGATTATATTTTTACGAATTAACACATTGCAATGCATGTGCATGGTTCAACATTTTTACGTGTATTTTTACGTGTACTTTAGAGAAAAGCATGAGCCCTGTAAAGCATGGGTCTAAATACTAGTTATTTTTCTTTTAGAAAATTGGTGGAGTTAAAATGAATGATTTGGTTTATGGATGAATTTTTTTAACTGGTTTATGGAAAGTCTACTTCTCTCACAAGCAGATTAATTACACCGTATCTCTAAAGTATTATCAGAGATTACTTTGAAAAAGATGATAATAAAGTTAACCGGACAATAATGTGTTGTACCTTGGAGGTTTTGGAGAGAAAATGGTAAGCAAATTTGCCTTCAAGGCGATATTCATGCATAACCCAGTTGGTTTTCTCTCCTTTAGGAGCCCTACCTCGATAAAACACTAGGGTTTTCTTCATCCCCACTAAACATGAAGTCTTTGAACTATAAACCTCCTTATCTTTTCCGGTTGCTTTCCAGTAACCGCCGGCTGTCGCCCGGTTTGTTCTCAGTCCTGTTGGGTACTTCCGGTCACGCATACTGAAAAAATACCACTCTTTTCCCGCCATTTTCGCCCTTTCTGTTTCATCACCAAAATCAACTTATTATTATTATTATTATTATTATTATTATTATATTAATAGGCTAAAATAATAAGCTTTACAGGTATGGATGTAACGAGCTAAGATACTCTTTACTCGCTAAAAGCTCGAATTCAGTCAAGGTCAATTGAAACCCAAGCTTAAAAATAATTTTGTTTAACAAATGAGCCCAAATTTCACTTACTGAGTGTTTGAGCCGATTTACAAGGCTAAATGAGTTTTTTATTTATACAATTAGTATTTAATATTTAATATATATTATTATGATAACTATTATTATATATATGATGATTAAAATAACTAAATAATATATCTAGGATCAAGATTGAGGGAAAACCACTCTGAGTTGTGATAACTTAGAGAACTCAGTCTTCCCGTGCGAGTTTTGCCCTTATTTTTTCACACCCTAGATTAAAATGTTTAGCAAATTGCCGTAATTTTTTTTTTTTTTTGAAATGGTGTTTTGCGGCCACTTACAACAACTGTAAAAAGTGATGGCTGCGTTTTTGGAAGAGTTGATTTTTTTTTAGGATTTTTGGTAAAATTTGTTTTTGAAAAAACCTTTCGTAAGGCCGAGTTCTCTAATTAGTTCTCACAACTGCTTAACTAATAAGTAAAACAAGACGAACTAAAGCTTCACAAACTGTTTACTGTTTGAGCTTAAGAGATAGAGCTCGAACCGAGCCAGGCTCATGCTCTCATGTATTAAATCATGAGCTAGGCTCGACTGCTCGAGGCTAGTCGCTCGGCTTGGCTCATTTAAACCCTATTTTACATGTGAAAAAAAACTTACAAGGAAAACAAGTATCAAACTACTAGATCACTTGATTAAGGGTAAATATATATGTATATGTAGATATAATTAAGTTTTAAGCTTATATATATACCAATATGCAACAAATACTAAACTTTACAAGTAGAAACAACAACACACAAACTTACGAGGAAGTTCCCATGGTTCGCATTTGTTGAGATCAACGTCGGCAACGGCCCGGCAGGTGAAGGATCCGTCGAGAACTTTCCGGAGGAGGTAGCATGAGATGAGTTCTTCATCGGTAGGGTGGAACTTGAACCCAGGTGGCAGTTGAGAGTTGTCAAACAATTGAGTGAAAAACTGATCCATGAAAAGAGAACTCAACAAACAAACATTGATGTTTGGAGAGAAGTGATGAAGAACCGTTGAGTTAATGGTGGATTTGGATGAAGATATTAAATAGTGGGTGTGATGTCTTGTTATGTTTGTCGCCTCTGCAAGAGAGAGTGTGTATGAATTTATGAGGTGGGGATTATGCGTGCGTGCGTGAAGATGTGCAGCAGGGTATTCCCATGTCAGTGAAGAAAAAAAGGAGTAGAAACAGAAAGTACTTTTCATTTGTATGTGTAAAGTTCAGGATGCTTTCTTTCTCTCTGGATTTGCTTTTTAAATTTCTAACTTTGTATCATTTATGAATAACGATATCTTATGGTTATGGACATGTATGTCTCTATGATGGTCTTGCTTCTTGATCAATATTTTCATTTTGTGTATGATCGTGTTTATCGTTCTCTCTTTGACTCGTGTCATGAATTTGATGTCGAAATTAGTATATATGCACACAATGACACACGTTTAAGTAGACATATATTCAAATGGACCTCTACTAAAATAATTGACTCGTGACACTAAGTTGTGTTTGCTTGATGTGTTTTAAACGATGGGGTGAGTTGATAAAGGTGGAGGCAGTGCTTGCTACACTTGCCCACTTGCACCAACTAAGGCTGTAAACGAACCAAACGTTCAGCGAGCAGTTCATAAAATGTTCGGCAGGAAGTTCGTTTATGTTCGTTCGATAAGCTTAACGAACGAACACGAACAAAAAATTTCGTTCGATAAGCTTAATGAACGAAGACGAACAAAGGTCTCGTTCGTTCGACTGCGTTCGTGAACGTTCGGTAATATGTTCGTTTATGTTCATTCGTGTTCGTTCGTTTACGTCCGTTCGTTTTCGGTTTTTTATGTTTATTTTTCTAAAAGTTCTTAGTGTTTTATTAATTTTTTACTTTCCCCATATGTATTGTTTCCCTCTCTCTGGCCCTCTCCCGCTTTTGATATCACGCTCCTTCATTCAGTTTATCTCCAATGGATTGAACCCAATATTATCTATCCCTTCAATCTTTAAATGGTTATATTTAACTACTTTCATTATGTACAATGTTTAAGATTAACGGTGCCTTTTTTTAATTTTCAAAATTAAAGTTCATTTGTGTTCGTTAATGTTCACGAACTATTCGCGAACAACCAAAATTCCTTAACGAACGAACACAAACACAAACTTCTGTTCGTCATGTGTTCGCGAACAGTTCACGAACATCCAAATTTCCTTAACGAACGAACACGAACATAGCCTTGTTCGTGTTCGTTCGGTTCGTTTACAGCCCTAGCACCAACATCTTTCTCCTCTACATTATCACCACCATGGTTTAAACAAGATTTCCAAGTCTCAGTACTATCTAAGTTTCTTCAACTCCACCTAATTATTCGGAATTGATCATACACGGTCAGCCTTAGCCAGAATCGAATCTAGTAGGTCAACTAAAGCCAAGTTTAACTTAAAAAAATTAAAAATGAATATCATTTTCTCGTATTTGTTAAAAATATTAGTAAATTTATGTTATTTGACATATATCTAATTTCCGAAAACTAATTTCTTTATGATTTAACATGTCCGAGTATTCCCCAAGTACCCTCTGGCTAGGTCGAGTACTCTCAATCCGCACAACCAACTAGGGAGCGCCTAGCGACTTTTGCAACCATGATTGCCTCATCAACTTTCATATTACTTGTCTCTTACTTACCACAACTTGCTAAATCGTAGGAAATGCAGATGCCTCTCATGCTACAACCTATTTTTATATAACACATTTAAAAAAACTAACTAAATATTTAATTGATTGAGGGCTTTTGCGAAGAATGAAAAATAAACAGAATTAGGCTCAAGAATTACCTCAAAAGGATGAAAGCAAATTCGAATCGAGTGATAGAAGTTTTGAGTCCTAGAATTTGGATCTTCGATTTGCAAAGAAATTGGAGTATTTGGATGAGGGTTTTTGTTCGTAAGATGTTGAAATGATTAGAGAGAGAGTGATTACGTCTCTAATTTGCTAAATATTTTACAACAAACGGAAAATTTATTAAAACTAGCGAGGCGCTAGGCACTAGAGATTACACCAAAATCCGAAAAGAGACATTACACCAGATGGACAGAACAAAATCTAGACAAAAACATCAAATCTGCTCCAATCTTCCCATTTCATGGACGCCTCCTTCGACCTATTTTTAACCCAAAGGTATCCCAGTGACTTCACCTCCTCCAACACTTTATAGACGTTCGGCCTCTTGTCATTATATCGCCTCGTTTCGAGTCTTCCATATACACCAAACGGTAGTCAGAACTAACGCGTGTATGGATTTCTTTCGTTTCCTTTCCTTGAATCTGGACTAAACCCATGAAGCTCCAACAAATCCTTAAACTCGAAGGCCAGTATGGGAGGTAGATTACACCAGCTAGCAATATTTTGCCACACTGTTTGCGCAAAGTGGCGCTCGACAAAAACATGCTCACAAGACTCCTCATACTCGCTACAAAAAATACATGTTGGATCTGGTACATTTATTCATCTCATAACCAAAGCCATCAGTGTTGGAAGCTTTTCATTTACCACTCCCCATGCCATAATGCCGACTTTTTGGTGTAACACCCCGAAAATTTTCCTCCAATTACGTGACGACACGCGTCCTATTCTCCAACTAATATCGACTACGTGGAAGGAGAAACCTCCAACTAATCCCAACTATGTGGAAGGAGGAAGGACTCACACTGTACATTCACTAAAATGTGTACCGAATCTCCGACTAATCCCGACTCTGGGAAGGAGAGGGACTAATATTGTGCGTTAACTGAGATGCATCCCAGATATCCAACTAATCCCCATTGTGAGGAAGGATAGGGACTAATATTGCATATATTGATAACTGGTTGACCCAAGGGGTCAAATGTGCAAAATCTGTATTCTGGAAGTCCTTACAGACCATAAAGCACAATGGCTTACGGACCATAAGGCATTTAAAATGTTGCGCGCCAGGAGGTCTTACGGACCGCAAGGCACCTAGTCATATGGTCCGTAAGCATGAGTGCTGAACAATGAAAATACACCGCCTTAGGTCCTTGGCTTGAGGCTTACGGTCTGTAAGGGACCTACAGACAGCAGAAAACAGCTGGTTGCTATTGTTGTTGTTCTACCACCTTGTGGCCTATCTTGCCACTTTCTCTCGATTCCTTATTTTGAGACCATATTATTGTTGAGTATAACTCTCTGAATTATACCACATAGTCATTCCGTTTGATGGGTTAAGCGACAAGTCTTGAAAATATTGTTAAAAATGACCACAGTGCCCTTATGTGGTCAAAATAGCTAATTAAATGATTTTAATCTAAACCGAGCTATAATCTGACTTTGGAACAGATACATCAACTAAAAATATATTTTATACTTGGACTTGTCATGAACCCATCCGACTTTCTGAACCCGCCTTTACGTACATAACTAGTTATGCGAACCTAGTTCGCATAAACTAGGCGTAACGGGTCAAAACCTTTCAAAATAAGAATGTTGGTCTAATAAACCTTTATCAATGAGTCTTTGCACTCGGATAGGTATAAACCATATTCTATCCGGTCTACGCTTAATCTAGCGAACCGAATCTATTTTTAAGTAACGGTTCATGTCTAAGGAACAAACCTATGACCTGTATACATTCTAACAGATAACTAATTCTGTTCATTCCGGACTATAGAACCCCCCAGATATTCGGACTTGGGTTATTAATACTTTGACTTACGGCTTTTGCTATATTAAAACCATTATCGGCTGGAAGCTAGCAAAAAGGTAAATACTTTTAACTTATTTTGTTTTAAAACTTGGGGTATAGTGAATACGCCACTTGGAGCGGGTATTATATAAATGAGACATGTGATTGCTTATAAATATAAGAACTCGGTTTATTCCGTTTTACTTGATAACTAAAACAATTGGGGGTTATTGGTACCGTGTCCGGGTGCCCCGACTCATGAACTATTATGGCCATACGGAATAACGTTTAGGGGTAGGCATACCGACTGTAAGACATGTTTATTCAACTTTGGTGTGTAGCTTAATCATTATAGCACTGAAAATGACCGGCTTTGATCTCTGGTTCCCATTGTATGACAAGTATGTAAATCTGGTGACAAGATAAAATCCCAAGAAATAATAAATGATTACCTACGGGTTTTCTCTATGTATAAAATTTGTTGGTGCAGTCATCTGTCGACTACGTCTAATGTCGAGTTCGGGTTGTGATGCGGATCTGGTCAAGTATGATGTCATCATGCTTAATGATGACATCATGAGACATCATCATTATGCAATGATCATCAACAACAACTAACGACAAAATACATATAAAATTGCAAAAGTCTTTATGCCATGATGATGTTGATTGGACCAACATGAGGTCCAATGAGATGTTGCCATCATGAGGTCTAATGAAAAGGATTTATATGTTGTTAAAAGTCAACAGGGAAGATAGATAAAGATTCATGTGGAATCGCTTATTCAGAAAGTTGTGGAACCGCTTTTACGTCAAATATTGGAATCGCGTTTATGACCATGTTGGAACCGCCTTTATGGCCTGTCATTTGGGGCGGTTCATAACTTCTATATATAGGTTGCTTTGTCAATTCATTTGTAACGTTGTTCGAAACTGATACCGAGGTGCTGCCGGTATTTCCTCTTACTGTAATCGCTGTTATATCAATATAAAAGAGGATTACAGTGTAAAACAAGCTGTGTATACGTTCGTTTCTTTGTTTCCGCCGCTGAAACGGATTTGAGCTCTTCCGAACGACTCATTTAGGTCGGAGATCGATCCTACAATTGGTAACAGAGCCAAGGAGGAGGAGATCTCGCATATACAGCTCGTTGTTCATCATTTTTCTGCTTCTACACCTTTCTTTTTCGAAAAACGCAACTTTTTACGGTCAAAATTGCTTCAAATTTACATATTGTGTGCGGAATCATGTTTTAACAAAACCTGGAAATTTTCAGACCTTAATTCGGCTTAATTTTGGTTAAAATTGAATTTTTGCTTAAAAAGCGATTCGTGTTTGCTGACGTCATTTCTGGAACCGCTCGAAACACCTTCTGGAACCGCTCGAAATACTCTTGGAACCGCTGGAAATACTTCTGGTACCGCTCGAAACACTTCTGGAACCGCTCAAAGTTACATACTTGAACCGCTCAAAAGTGTAAAGTGCATGAACCGCTCCAAACTTTCACTCATGGATCGCTCATATGTCAGAAACATATGAACCGCTCATTTGACCTTAGCTGGATCGCTTATAGGAAGTCTTCACGTAGTTCTCTTTTCTGACAAAGATATCATGACTCGCTTATAAGGACATCATCACTGACTCGTGTTTATGTCATCTATATTCCACCGCCCAAGATTAACCAATAATAACCAAAGAGTTGTCGGCATACATGTGTTAATGTTGCCGCCAAACTAGACGAATCATATTCTTTCACCGACCCACTTTGTTTGTTAAATAGAGCTACAATTAAAAATGTTAAAGTTGTTTCTGTCCATGTATTCAGTGTTTTGTTGATGTTGACTAAGTGCCGCCCACTTTAAAACATTACCCAATTAACATTACCGTCCACCGCCCCATTTATTTTCTTTGGCCCACTAATCTGTCCACTTTCACCGCCTGTTTGACACATAAAAATAGAGTTGAATTGCTACATGTAATTTGAAATTGTTTTCATCGATTGAAAAGTTCATCAGTTCATTCAGTGTGGTTGAGTCGCTTGAAAAGATTCAATTTGGTTGATAGAAATCATTTCACTCGGAAGTTTGTTCTAGTTCGTACAGTTTGGAATTCAAGAGTATCAAAGGCTCAGTTTATTTGAAAGTGTGTCAGCTTGTACGAAAAAGTGTTAAGTCATCTGATTTTGATCCGAGTCAAAGCAGTCTGCTCAGTGTTTCATTCAAATCCGCACAGAATTGATTATCAGTTCGAGTACCAGTTCGTTTCTATTAATTGATAATACCGTAAACTGATTGTGTTGTTTGTTTGTCTTTCAGGTATTTTCCCGAAGCATTACCGTATTTCCCGAAATATTATCTGATTCTTGAAACATGAGTTCTGAATTCTTCAATGCATTTGCTACACCGAGTACTCCAGCCGCGATTGCTCAAGCCATGAATATTGAAAATGAGACGGGAACCACCCAGAAACCCCCGAAACTTATGAGTATTGAAGAATACTACGGGTGGAAAGATCGTTTTGAAAACTGGGTTCAGGCAAATCATCTCAGATCGTGGGAATGCATTTTGAAGAAGTATTCGTTACCGAGAACAGAGATGAATGTTGTAAAAGAAATATCCGAATTCTCAGATCAAGAACGTGCAATGTACAGAGCAGAGAAAATGATGATCAGTTTATTACAGCAAGCAATCAAAGAAGATATTTTCATCTTGCTACAACACGACAAAACAGCTAAATCGATTTGGGATGCTCTTCAGGTCAAGTTCGAGGGTAGTGCGAGCATGGTTAAAAGCAAAAAGGCATTACTCAAGAAAGAGTTCGATCTTTTTAGCAGTTTACCAGGAGAGGATACTAAGGCGCTAATTGAACGATATTGTCACTTAGTGAGATCATTAACAATGATTGGTGTTGATAAACAACGTGAAGAGTATGTGGATAAATTGGCTGACGCGTTACCTCAGAAAGAGTGGGGAACGTATTTGATGATATTGAAAAACACGGGTGTTTATGACGGACTGACAATTGGGCAGTTTATTGAAAAATTAGAAGCCCAGAATCTTGAACAGCAAAAGATCGCTAGGATGAACAATCCTAGTGGTCAACAGGATGTTAAAATGTACTATAAAGGAAGTGTTCCAGTTACTGAATCTGAAAGAAGTCCGAAAATACAAACTGCATTCAGTGCTGGAGATTCATCAGAAAAAGCTGATCAGGGTTCAAACAAGAGCAGCAGTGGATTTTCATCATTTCCGAGTGTGAATCCGAAAGATACTAACACAAGATTTCAGTCTCAGAGTACGAAAACCGGAAATGGATACATAATTCAGTGCAACATAGCTCTCAACCTTCCAGAAGGTCAAAGCTTTTCTGAAGACACTGCTAAAGATCACATGGCACTTCTGGGTTCTGTTTTGTTATCCTATGAAGGTCTTGTAGCCGGTCGAATAGGAAATCCTATGCTCACTAAAGAGGATTACGACCAAATAGACGCCGAGGAAATGGAACTTATGGATATCAAATGGTGTCTAGCGAGTGTTCTTCGTCGGGCTGAGAAATTCAAAACCATTACCGGGAGAAATGACTTTCTTGATGCACATGTTTCTACTTTAGGTTTTGATAAATCTAAAGTTACTTGTTTTCGATGCAGGGAGAAGGGCCATTTCAAGCGGGAGTGCAAAGGAAGAGAAGCTAGCGGAGCACAGAATCCATTCGGGAAAGATGACTATTACCGCAAAGCTATCTATCAGCAAGTTGGTCAATCCCAGGAACCTCAGACAGCTCACGGAAGAAAAATTGAAGATTCCAAAAGAGCATGTGTTGTAGATTTCAGCTGGAGTGATTTCATATCATCTGAAGCCACAGCCGCACGCATTGTTGATCAAGATGATGAGAAACTACCAGAAGGTTTCAGTTGGGATATGTTTGTGGATGAGAAGGGAGAGTACAAAGCTTTCATTGCCAAGATTGTCCGAGAGCCAGATTTGTTTGCTACTTGGATGAAATCGATTGGTGTGAATGTGCCAAGTGAGGATGAAAAGTCTGTATCATCTGCTGAAAATTCAGAAAGTACTGATGAACTTTCAGAAAGATCTGGAGAAATTTCAGATGGTTCAGATGAGAGTTTATCGAGTTCTGATGAGAGTGTACAGAATGAAATTGTTTCAGAAAAACCAGTTGTATTTGATAAAACACCATCGGATTCTGATGGATCAGATAGTGATTCTGATAAGTCTGTACATTTTGATCGTTCACCTGATACAAGCAGCAGTGATGATGAGGAAAAGAAACATATAAAAATTGAAAAATTTCAATTGTCTCCTAATAGTTTTCATTTCTATTTTGCAGAAAAAATAGAGAAACTGAAGGAGGAACGAGCTGAAAAAGATAAACAATCTGAATCTGAAGATGAATTTTAGAATGTTGAAAATGTTGCTGAGAAGATTACTGAAAAGGTGATCGAAGTGGAAAAGGTGATCGAAGTCGAGAAAGTGGTAGAAGTTGTGAAAACAGTCGAAGTTGAAAAAATTGTTGAAGTCATCAAGCCCTGTGAGAAGTGTTTGGAAGCTTGCAAAGAATGTGCAGCAAAAGATGACATCATAGTTGAGTACGAGAAAAAGAAAGAGCAGTTATTGTTCAATCTCAACTATGTGAAGGAATCGTACGACGTATTGAACAAAACAGTAACTGGTCTACAAACAACAAACACTGAGAGAGAACAGGCGCTGACAATGATGAATGCAACTTTAATGTCGAAGCAAAAAGCGATAAACTTCTACATTGAAGAGAGTGCCAAATGGAAGCAGGAGTTGGAAACGGAAAAGATAGAGAATGAGAGAATTAGGAGGTTATTGTTAAGCTACACTACTTCTGATTATCTCATTGATCGTGTTTATCCAACTGTTGCAGGTTTAGAAGCTTTTCGAGATGAGAAGCAAAAGAAGAAGAATGACAGTGGTAAGAAAACGACTGTTAGCTATAACAAGTGTCCACCTCCAATTTGGGATGGGTATTCACCTAGGAAACCAAATGAGGAACAACTTGCAAAAGCGGTCAATATACAGCTTAAAACCGATACAACTGACGTTTTACCAGAAAACATTGATGTGACGTTTACCTCGTCCGATACTGATCACGAGTCTGAATTAATCAAAAAGGTGGTCGATCAGGTGTTGGACACTGATGAGGAGACAGAGTCAAAGTCTGAGTCTGGAGGGTCTAAGTCGTCAGTCAACAGTCAAAATTCGTCGGTTAAACGGTCTTATAGTAAAGAATTTTTGTTATCAAAGGCAGATTTGGATGATGAAACATTCGAAGTTGTTTATACTTTGAATGGTTCTGACAAATTATATTACAACAAAGAGTTTCCAATTTTAAGTGTTAAAACGGATCTAATCAACAAAACTTTTAAACTAGTAGAGATTAATATTCCTGAATTAAAAGTTTTGAAAAGTTTTGAAAAACCTAAAAAATATACTTCTAGAGTTCAGCAACGTTTAAATAAGAAAAAGGGCAACAATTCTGGTTCTGGTTTTCAAAAGAAACCTAACCAAAATCGTAGCTACAAAAAGAAAGGTCTTGGTTTTATTCCACCAGAAAACCATAAAAATGATAAAAATTCTAAAACAAAAACTGAATTTGTGTCAGGTGGAAGTTCGGATGAAGAACAGAAGAAACCGTTCTGGAAACAGTCAAACCAGGAGTTTCTTGCTGAAAGAAAGAGAAATGGAGCTGAAGTGTTTTATCAAAGAGAGACTCGTACCTGTTACAGATGCAATGAAGTTGGTCACATTGCATGGAACTGTACACGGAATGCCAAAGCAAAACAGGGAGTGTCTCAGAAGTTGAAAGAGAAAGTTGTTGATGTTGAACCACCGACTGAAAAACTTAGAATGTTTGAGAATTCAAAATTCGAGGTTGGTGAATGTTCACAAAAGAACAAGTATGAGAAGAAAGGAAAAGACAACCAGGTGTGGGTTGCGAAGAAAGAGGATGTGATCATTGGCGATGAATCTGGTTCCACAAAGCCAGAAGAGCCACAGGTTGAGAAAAAGATTTTAGTGAATGATGAGGAGTTTCCATCATTGAAGTTTGAGGAATTAAAGAAGAAAGTGGGAAAAACTGAGATTTCGAATCAGTTCTACAAAGAAAAGAATGATTTTGATGTCGAAAAAACATTCAATGGGAATGTTAAAAAGATATTTGGAAAAATCTTGAGTGGAAGAGCAAAGGGGGTCAAAGATTTTTACGCCACAAAAAAGGCTACATACAACCCAACTGCTCAGGAGTTGAAATCCATCAAGTCTGAGAAGACTTGGATGGATGTTTGTTTTCCATGATAGTCTTAGGACTACGCCGGAGATCCCAAGTTTATATCGTGGATCATGAATCGGCATCTTTCTAGTATTTGAGAAGTTTGAATGTTTGTGTTTAATTCTTGAATGTTTTTGTTTACAGGTTGAAGGACTATGCCGGAGCTTCCAAGATGGTTAGTGCGAAGCAGGAATCGGCATTTTGGTTGAAAAATGATAATGTAGAGGTCACATTCCTACAAGTGGTAACCATTGTATCTACAAGTGGTAATCTTGATTCCACATGTGGTATTTGTGGTTAAGTTTTTGAGATGCTTGGATACTGTGAAGTGATTACATTTACAAGTGGTACAGGAAACTATTGAATGCAAATGGTAAATCAGGGACATTAATTTGTACTTGATTTACTATTCACGAGAAAAGATAGACAAGATGATGAACCACATCCCCGTTTTAAAATTGATAAACCTACAAGTGGTTGATATCAACACAAATTCATTTTCCGGAAAAGTCATTTTGATTAAAACAAACTTAAGTGTTTTGAAATCTAAATGAGAAAATGATTTGTGATAGGGGGAGTTCAGATTGTTTATGCCTAGTGAATGGCGATTTGATGTGATTCAGTGTCAGTTGTCAAGTTTCTGTATAGTTTGTTTTACTTTTTATGTTTATAGTAGGTAAAAATTTAGAAGTTTTCAAATTTTCTTTAAAATGTGTTTGCATTTTAGGGGGAGTAGGGAAATTTCAGAAAATCCAAAAACATTTGAAAATTTGAAAAAGCCAAAAACATGATAAAATTCAAAAATGAGTTTTGTTGCGAAAAAGAGGAAATGATAGTACATCAGTGGACTATCACGGCACGCTAAAGAAATGAAAAGTTAAAAAGTGTTAAACGATCTTACTGCGGATGTGTCAGTAGATTTTCGCACATTTAGTAAATTGAAACGAGATATAAACCTAAATCAAACTTGCTTAATTTGTGGGTAACTATTCTTGGATATATGGGTAACCCCTGAAATCTTGTTTGAAAGGTCCCGTATTCTGAGATACTAGGTCTTTATACTCAGTGATATCTGGGGTATTATCCCGGGACTTCTGCTGTATGGAAGTACTGACCTAGTCCCCGGATAATACTTTCTGCTAAAGCTTTGAAACATAAGCTTCGCCCTCAGCATGCTGATGAAACAATAAAATTGATAGTCGCTGCTGTTGAAATGCAAAAAGATCCTCTAAAGGGGACCCACCAAAAGTCGAGCCGTCATCTCTCTGCTGAACGGAAGTTCTGACCTGAGCTCTCACGGTTTCGCATTTAACCCCTTTACAGATATCATCTGTGGTATACTCACCTGTAAGACTGAATATTTGGGATCTGGATACGGGAGTATATTCAAGTGGAGTGATACACAATTAAGTTTAAGTCTCTAAAACATTAATTTCGTATCTCGAATCAATTGAAATTTGTGTGAAAATTTAAGTGGACAAACATACTGACAATCTAGGTAAATTGTTTAAAACTGAGAATGTTTAAAGCTTAACGGTGTTGGTGATTTGTCTCAAAACTGATATGATCCTCTTGCACGAGCTCACAAAAAATATTGTTTGTAAATATTTCATTTCTGCATTTCAGTATCTCTTTCAGAAAAATTCAAAAATATTTTTGGTGTGTTTTAGCATAAATTTTTGAAAATTCAAAAAGATTTTCGACAACTGATGTTGAATAGCTGATTTTCAAAATTCCGAGTGCTAAACATGATGAGCAATTCTTGAGGGGGAGTGTGTGTGTGAAATTAATTGTTTTCATAATCTAACCTTTTCAAGTGGTTCATCACAATTTGAGTTTGTTTTGAATGAGAATCTGGATTGGTGCAAGTTCATATGTTTGATAAATATATGTGAAAGAAATTTACTCTGAGGTAGAGTTTTTGCAGGAAAGCAAGACGTCGATCCTGAAGATGTTGCTGAAGATCAAAGGAATGCCAGCAAATCGAGAGGGGGAGTCTGAAGATAGAGAGAGAGAAGTCCAAAGACTGATAAAGACTAAAGTCGTTGAAGACTCGACACTTTAGACTCGTCAACATCTGAGGGGGAGTCTGTTGGTGCAGTCATCTGTCGACTACGTCTAATGTCGAGTTCGGGTTGTGATGCGGATCTGGTCAAGTATGATGTCATCATGCTTAATGATGACATCATGAGACATCATCATTATGCAATGATCATCAACAACAACTAACGACAAAATACATATAAAATTGCAAAAGTCTTTATGCCATGATGATGTTGATTGGACCAACATGAGGTCCAATGAGATGTTGCCATCATGAGGTCTAATGAAAAGGATTTATATGTTGTTAAAAGTCAACAGGGAAGATAGATAAAGATTCATGTGGAATCGCTTATTCGGAAAGTTGTGGAACCGCTTTTACGTCAAATATTGGAATCGCGTTTATGACCATGTTGGAACCGCCTTTATGGCCTGTCATTTGGGGCGGTTCATAACTTCTATATATAGGTTGCTTTGTCAATTCATTTGTAACGTTGTTCGAAACTGATACCGAGGTGCTGCCGGTATTTCCTCTTACTGTAATCGCTGTTATATCAATATAAAAGAGGATTAAAGTGTAAAACAAGCTGTGTATACGTTCGTTTCTTTGTTTCCGCCGCTGAAACGGATTTGAGCTCTTCCGAACGACTCATTTAGGTCGGAGATCGATCCTACAAAATTCTTTTTGAAAAACTATTTTCAAAATGAGTCAGTTAATTGTATTTACCAACGAAAGCTGACGTATTTTCAAAAGATTGAACTGCAGGTACCGAACCTTGATGTTAGGCTGGGAATCCGAGTCGGCTATGGAATTCGCAACTCCTAGCTTAAGGCCTATGATGTCTAAAGATCTTTTTGTTAGATCCTGCCCGTGGGCTTGTACTCGAACACTTGTATAAATTTTATTTATACATTCAAGACTTTTATTAAATGAATATTTTTACTCCAATACGTCCGCTGCATTATTAAATTATGATACTGTTATCCAATCGTCACACTTAAACCCTACCCTTCCGGGCCCACCGGAAATCGGGTGTGACAGGTTGGTATAAGAGCTACAATTTGAGCGAATTAGACACTAGCCTTTTGTGTCTAAACTCAAATATCACAAATGCAAATTCCATAAGACTATTCCGAGTTCTAGACCCAAACCTAAGGCAAATCCTCTCATTATATAAATATAGCTATCGATTTTATAAAATTTTCAGGAAAATGCCTATCGAAAAGGAAACCGTTGATGTTGATCCCATACTTTTTCCTTTCACGGAAAATTCTAAGACTAAGCCGCAACAACGGAAGCTTCGCACCAAACCAAGGATGTCAGTACGACCAGGCGTAAGGATGAGCTCTTTACCCTCCTCATATGGCCAATACATTATTTCCCCAATAAAACCCCAAACTGACAACCCTTCAAACCAGACATCAGAACCTATACCAGTGGACCTTGATGACCCATATTTTCTACCTCCCAACTTCAGAATTTCAAACCTTAGTTACATAAGCCAGCTTACAATTCGTGGCCCATACTATTTACTATCATTGGAACCCGTTAGTTCCACTCCTATGATAAGTCCTTACCTAGAAAACTTTAACCAATCGCTAAACCCTCCACTACCAACACTAAGCAAGGTGAAACAAGAAAAGGACTAGCAAGAATGACAAAAGGGACGACTAGAGACTCTTTTCTTCTATTGTGTTATGTTTTATTTTTCCAAAAGTCCACTTATGGACAATGTCGTATTTCAATTCCAAAAGTCCTATTAGGACAACATATTGTAATCTATCGATTTAATTATATACAATTTCAAATCTCTTTTCCACTATTTAATTGATCCGCTACTAATATCCCAAAATCTTACTGATGGCCATATAGCTCCCGACTGAACGAATGACAAGCCTAAATATTGGCAATATAACTAAGAAAAACGGTAGTGATAAATATGAGCACCGAGCCGTACGGACGAGGAAAATAATCTTCGATCTCTGATTGCCGATGAAGTCGGTAAAACTATGGCTGAATTTATAGCTACATTTAAAGGGCCGGAGTCATTAGTCCCAAAGCAAAAAAATATGTTTCTAAGCCTCACTCCAAGACTGAAAAGTCACACTACTCCTCAACTAAGAATGAGCAAAGCATAAAGAATGTTGGCAGAACTGAGCCCTGAAACTCTAAGGAGGGGTGCACCTATAAGTATTTTGTCTCAGGTAAACCCCGTGACTTTACGGGTGAGAAGGGAGCCATTTATAATTTAAAATGGCTCGATGAAATGGAAACCGTTATAGACATAAGCGTTTGTGCCATTAAGGACACTATCAAATACGTGTCCCAATCCTTCAAGGAGGATGCTCTAACCTGGTGAAAGGCACCGATCCAATCCACGAGCAAGGTTGCGCTGTACAACCTAAGCTGGCCCAAATTTGCGGAACTAATTCGTGAAACTTACTGCCCACCTCATGAGGTGAAGAAAGTTGAATCCGACTTTCTGAAACTGACGATGCAAAACCTCAACTGTCGAGCTTATGTATCTGATTACATGTCGCACCCCAACCGATGGCGGAAACATCAGAGTGAGAAGAAAAAGATTGCTCGAGACTTCATAACGCTAAATGTGACAAGTATTTAATTAATAATTTCATTTCATTGCTAATAACAAGTACATTGTTTGAAATTGAAATACAACAAGTTTGAAATGAACAAATTACAACAATTATCGAATGACTAAACTAATAAACATAAATTTAAATTTGGTGCATTTAAGGCATCCTACTAAGTTCCATGTATCATCATCAACATAATCCTGCAACATGTATTAAAATATAGTTCAATACAAAAAGTATTGGCGAGTATACAGGTTTTGAGTACTAGCATATAATTGTAAGAGTTTAAACAATCCACATAGCAAACTTAGTAATCAAGATTAACATATAAACTGGCATGTGAATAAACAAGTCAACCCAAAGATTACTGCAAGTATGAATGAATGGCTTAACATGACCTCACGAACACGGGCGGTGCATTACTCCTATAGTGCTATACATGTTGAGGGTAGGCTTGTACGAAGTTAATGACAAGTTTATCACAAAAAAGAATAACCCCAGAATAACGAATCAAGTATAACATATTAGCATGCATGTATTGGATTGTTTGTATGATTTCATAAAAGTATGTATGTTGAGTGTGTTTTGTATATATAAACATATTGCACCCAAAAAGTGTAAAAAACGGTAAAAATGGCGTCGAGCATACTCACAAGTTTGCAAAATCTTTCCGATTATCCATGTATTCACGAGTTGATGAGAATAGGAGAATGACGGTGTTCGGGTGTTTGGAGTTTATGGAATGTTTGGACACTCGTTTGGACACTAAGTTTTAAAGTGTTTTCATGGGTCCTAACGTGTCCATTAGAATCACAAATGAGAATAAAGAACAAAGATAATATAATTTGTATTCGTGACGTATAATCATTATCCGATTAACATCAAGAATTCGATTATGTTTATGTTTATATGTTATATAGTATGTCTAATATTAAGTCCATCATATACTATCACAGAGTTCACGGAAGTCAAGAATGGAGGTATGAACACCTCATTTTATGATTTACCAATGCACAAATCACAACAAGGATGATTCGGATGGTCATGAATGAAAAGAAAAATACTAATTACCATACCAAGTAGCTAAGTAAGCTTTAACCCGGGTGAGCCATTCCCGACATGGAAAGAGTTAACTAAGTGTCAGAGGCTAAACGGGGTTAAGTTACTTTAAGTCTAGCAAGCTACTTGGGATAGCAAGGTAAAACATCAAGTTAGGTGGTGGAATGAGGTTAGGACAGCCAAGGCTTCCAAGTATTCACACCTTGTACCATAACACAAGTCTTGCCATAAGCACTATGGTAGTCTTGGTTGGTTTCAACACTTGTGGGTTGTCTAAACCCTAATAAAACAGAAAATTTAGAGGTGTTTGCACCTCTTAAACTCATAAGAATCTACTCCTAACAAGTCTCATAACCTTAGATAGATTCAAGAACAAGTAGCCACAAGATAAAACAAGAAAACATAGTTTTATAAAAGTTTAACAAGTATTCTTCCAAAATAGAAAGTTTGGACCTCAAAATGGTGATATTCCACCTTAGATTACCATGGTAATCTTGTGGAAACACTCATAGAGGTGTTCCAAGATTTGTAGAAGAAGATTTGGTGAAGAAAAGATGAAGAAAAGTGAGATGAAGCTCACTTTAGAACTTAAAATGATTCTGTCCAAATTTGCAAATGTAACTGATTTGAGAGTGTTTTTGGAGAGTAGAAAAGTTGGAAAAGTGAAAATGATGTGATAGAGGCTTGGTTTTATAATAGAGGATTAGGGTTTGGTGTTAATGATGCTTTAAAGACAATTAGGTGAGAGTTGGAGATGAATAATGGACCAATCCAGTACACCAAATAAACTTTCTGCGGATTCAGGGGCTAGACGTCCCGCAGAGGTGAAAGGGGGTAGGGGTACGCGTGCCGCGGCGCCCCTTGCCTGCCTACTTTCACTTATTGACATCTTTTGTGACAACCCTCAAAATTCCATGTATTCCGTACAATTTATTTATGATAATTAAAGTGCTTAGTGACTGTGTTGAATTACTTAACTGTTTCCTGTTACTGTGTCATACTTACATGTGCGTGTTAACATACTAGTAGTATACAGAAAAGTTACTAAATAAGTCCGGTATGCCTTCCTGAATGTTAGGAATTAGTTGTGTTACAAAAATATATATATTAGACACTTTACGGAACAATTAAACAATTTAACGGAACAGTATCTGACCGAACAACCAGACATTACCCGGGACACCAAATATTTGTCAAACATATTAATTAATTATTTTTGGCTAGTCATGATCCCCGTGTACCATAACACCCCCTAAATATCAACATACTAATATATGGAATATTATACTTGGAAGTAACTAGTAATTACCATTTAGTTGAAATTTTACATCAAGGCCCCCCCCCCCAAATCGGTCATGAGTATGTGGGACCCCACCAAGATTTATTTCAATATTTTATGAGATCTTTGCTTGTGTAAGTATCCATATTATGTGCATGATCTTATAAGTTTGGAGTTCCAAGGCATACAATCATTTCATATCTCCACCATATCTACCCAAAGATCACTCTCTCACCTCACTTCTCTCTCTCATTCTCGGCCCTCCATAGTAGCCACCATCACCACCACTTCACAACCATAAACATCCATCATCAAGATCCATTTAAGCTTCAAAGGTGATACAAGAAGGTTGCAACTTGTGGAAGCTTCAAAAGGGCCTTTGTTCTTGCTTGTTCATCATCATTCCTTATCATCTTCTTCACTAGAATCATCCCTAGCTTTAAGCTAGTAGTAAGTCCTTGCTAAACCTTTGATCATCTTGTTTTGTAGTTAAAGTGTAGTATAATGCTATTTACAAGAACATTGAATGGATTAAAACGATAAATAAACATGCTGATCCACATTTTCAGCCGACTTCAATAGGCTGTAACCGAACCTTAATAAAGCGAAAAATGTACTTTCTGAAGTCTAGATTTATGTATTATGAAATACGGTTCTAATGGCACTGGAATCGTAATTTTTGGACTTCGTTTACTATTTTTAAAGACCCGATTTGTAACAGCAGCTAGAGCTGCATTTTTACTGCAGAAAATGGGGTATATGTTTTTAGTCATACCTTGAGTTCTGAGTTGAATCAGACCATGAAATCTGTACAGAACATGGACACTGATGTCATAGTAATTGTCCCACTGGAATTTCGTCAATCCGACTTACAATGAATTTTTAATGAATTATTCCGTAGACTGCAGTCAGAAAATAATGAATCTGCTTGCAGTCCGGAAAATGATTTTTAGTAAAATATTGTGATGAATTAGATCCCGAGATTTTTACACAATAATATCTGGGTTGTTTAGCATCTTCTGTAAAAAGCTGGGAATTTTTGAAATAAGATAACTATTTTATTTAAATCCCCGAAAACAGCTCAGTTTTGAATATTTAAGCTGAAACGACATAAGTTGTAATTTGCGCGTCTAAATGTCGAGTATGCTATCTGTAAATAATCTAACATGATATATAAAAGTGTTATATGCAATATCGTATGCTTTCTTATGAACGGGAATACATGGCAGGCTTATACGGGCATAAACCATTAAAGTAATGCATGTTATGTGTTAGATGCGTGTAAGAATTTTGTGCTTATTTAAAGTCACTAATAAATTAAGTGGTAATCATACTAGGACGTGATTGACCGACCTTGACTGTTAGCTATCTTTGAGAATCTAACCGAGCAAACCGAGATGAGTTCATACACTTTCTAAGGCATGGGATTCCCGGTGGTTTGGGAATGGGTTAAAGAATTTAAAACTGAATCTACATATCCTCCTTGGGTAGGATATGTACAGCCATCCTCCTTGGGTAGGATGCCAATATTACTCCTGCGTATTCTCTTTGGGTAGAACTACGTACGTTCGTCCTCCTTGGGTAGGACAACAACCTTAAAACTTACTAGACAAAACTCTATCATAAGTCCCTCATTTTTATATCGACTTAATCGCCGAGGCCAATGGCGAGCGGGTCATTAGTTAATAGCGCTATTAGGTTTCACAAACCTCACACCGTGCCAGTCAGACGGGCGTGTACTAATGGACTATGGCAAACCGTCAGTGATGATAGACACTGATGTAGGGCACAACTTATTTGCGTTAGTGGTCGATATGGTACAGTCTAGTGGTTCACATGGGGAAGCCCCCACTAATCATGGAAGTGGTTTGGGTAATAAAGAATGAACTGGTTAATCTTACTTTCAACTACGGGGTAACCCCCACGGCAATTACGCCAATGAAAGACAAACCACATTTTTGGAAACAACTTAAAACTAAACAACCAAACGTGAACTCACTCAACTTTGTTGTTGACTCGTTGTTACATGCCTTACAGGTCGTTAAATGCTTGGAGCTTGCACGAGGAAGGAGTCATTGTGGGATACGGGCTGTTATGTTCCGTGCTTAATATTTAAATCCTTATGAACTTATTAAACTTATGCTTTGGACATTAAACTTATGAACTACGAACTTATGTTTTGAACTTTACGTTTATGCTTTCGCTGTCTAAATTAAAACTTGGTTAACTAGCTTTTGGTCACCAATCGTATTGTGGTTGGCTTTAATTACTTAAATACGTTGTTTAGTATGATTGGTGGCTCGATCCTGGTCACGTCACGCCTCCAAGCGTTGGTACTCCGCATGGTGGATTTTGGGGGTGTGACAGATTGGTATCAGAGCCATTGGTTATAGTGAACTTGGTTTTAAAAAGGGAAAAGCTTTTCGATAAAACCAGACTATAACCTGTACAGTGCTCAACGATCCACAACGACGCTTCGCTCCACGTGCAAGACTCGACACCATAAGTGGTATGATATATGTTATATTGTCGGTTAGATAGTTCTCATTGTGCATTAGTTAACGTGATAATTGCTATTTGAACCTTGTGTGCTTACTCTCTCCTGTCGTCCCACACTTACGCACTTCCGCGACACTTTTCTCACTTACGTTGCTTCATTATGAAGATCATGAGCGGACGCAGAGGACGTATCAACCTCACTCAAGCCTAGTTGACGGCTTTGATTAATGAACGAGTTGCTGAGGCACTCGCAGCTGTTCCTGCAGGAGGTCATCATGCTCAGCCTCCTGTGTGCACATTCAAAACCTTCATGGATTGCCGACCTAGCACTTTCAGCGGCACAGAAGGATCTGTGGGCCTACTTCACTGGTTCGAGAAGCTTGAGTCTGTTTTTGAGATGTGTGAATGCCCTGAAGATTGTAGGGTGAAATATGCTACTGGAACACTCGAAGGAGCTGCATTAACGTGGTGGAAAGCACAGGTTCAACTGCTTGGGTTGGCGGTTGCTAATGCCACCCCATGGAACGGTTTCAAAGAACTGATTAGAGAAGCATACTGCAGTCGTGACGACATCCACAAGCTGGAAGTGGAATTTTTCAATCTGAAGATGAAGGGGTCTGAGATCGAGGCATACACGAAGAGGTCAAATGAATTAGCTATCCTGTGTCCCACTATGGTAGACCCTCCCATCAAGCGCATTGAGCTGTACCTCAAGGGTCTTGCACCAGAGATTCAGAGTCACGTAACCTCAGCTAATCTTGGCTCTATTCAACAAATCGTCAAGTTGGCTCATCGCCTCACTGATCAGGAAGTTGAGCAGAACAGGCTGCCCAAGCGTATTAGCGCTACTACTTCTGATGCTCCCAACGACAATAAGCGCAAGTGGGATGGAAATCTGGGCAAGGGTTCTGCTTCAACTCAATCTCAGCAGCGAAAGACAGATGAGTACAGGAGCCCCAGTTAGTAGTCATCTGGAAATCAAGGTCAGGGTGGGTACAAGGGAAGTCACCCTAAGTGCAATCGATGTAATCTGCACCACAGCGGCCAGTGCAACAAGGGTCGTTGTCAGAGATGTCACAAGCTGGGTCACGAAGCCAAAGATTGTAGGAGCCCACGTCCTGTGAATCAGAATCACCAACAACAACAATAAGCCCCACAGAACCACCAGCAGCAGCATCAGCAGGGAAATAAAGGATGCTTTTAGTGTGGCGTTGAAGGCCACTTTAAGAGGAACTGCCCCCAGCTGAACCAGAATCAGAACAACAACCAAAGAAATGGGAACCACAAAGGAGACGACAACGGAGGCAACAATGGAGGTAACAATAATGGCAATGGCGCCCAAGGTCGGGTGTTCGTGATTGGTCAGGGAGAAGCAAGGAACGATCCCAACGTTGTGATGGGTAAGTTTCTTCTGGACGAATTCTTTGTTACTGTGTTATTTGATTCGGGTGCTGATACTAGTTATGTGTCCTTAAAAGTTAGCCAAATGATTAAGCGCACTCCAACACTTTTGAACACCAAACACACGGTAGAAATAGCAAACGGTAAAAGTCTCGAGGCCACGCACATAGTTAAGGGTTGTAACCTCATCTTAGCTGGTCAGGCCTTCTCTATCGATCTTATTCCCATCATACTTGGTAGTTTCGACGTCGTTATTGGGATGGATTGGCTATCTCATTATCAAGCGGAGATTATTTGCAAAGAGAAAATGGTCCGTATTCCTCGTTCTGGTAAAGAACCCCTCGTGATTCGTGGCGACAAGAGTGGTGCTGTTGTAGGCATCATCTCTTTCCTTAAAGCCCAGAAGTGTTTATGAAAGGGCCACACCGCTATCCTAGCCCTCGTTACTGATGCATCCGCGGAAGAAAGGAAGATAGAAGACATTCCTATTGCACGCGACTTTCCAGAGGTATTTCCTGAGGAATTACCTGGTCTTCCGCCTCATCGACAAGTCGAGTTTCAAATCGAGCTAGCTCCTGGAGCAGCACCCATAGCTCGAGCACCTTATCGTCTAGCTCCATCAGAACTCGAAGAACTGTCTAGGCAACTACAAGAACTCTTAGAAAAGGGATTCATACGTCCTAGCTCTTCACCCTGGGGAGCTCCAGTCTTGTTTATGAAGAAGAAAGGCGGTACTTTCAGGATGTGTATTGACTACCGCGAGCTCAACAAGGTGACTGTGAAGAATCGTTATCCTCTTCCACGCATTGATGATTTGTTCGACCAGTTGCAAGCGTCGAGTTATTACTCTAAGATTGATTTGAGATCGGGATACCATCAGCTGAGGGTCTGAGAGGAGGACGTCTCCAAAACAGCATTCAGAACTCGTTACGGCCATTACGAGTTTCTCGTTATGCCATTCGGGTTAACGAATGCACCGGCGGTCTTCATGGATCTCATGAACCGAGTGTGCAAACCTTACCTGGATAAATTTGTCATAGTGTTCATCGACGACATCCTGATCTATTCTAAGAGTCGGGAAGAACACGAGCAACATCTGAGGCTTATTCTGGAACTTCTTCGAAAAGAGCAGTTGTATGCCAAGTTTTCGAAATGTGACTTTTGGCTTCGCGAGGTCCACTTTCTAGGCCATGTGGTAAACGAGGATGGGATTCATGTAGATCCATCCAAGGTTGACTCGATCAAGAACTGGCCTGCACCCCGCACACCAACAGAAATCCGCCAATTATTGGGTTTGGCAGGATATTACAGAAGGTTTATCAAAGATTTCTCAAAGATTGCGCAACCTCTCACTTCACTGACTCAGAAGGGTGTCACCTACCGTTGGGTGATGCACAGGAGTC
Organism: Helianthus annuus; assembly: GCF_002127325.2. NCBI lineage: Eukaryota > Viridiplantae > Streptophyta > Magnoliopsida > Asterales > Asteraceae > Helianthus > Helianthus annuus. Next base: position 142,143,796 of record NC_035442.2, read on the forward strand.
CGCTTTTCAGCACTTGAAGGATAGACTCTGTAGCGCACCTATCCTCTCATTGCCTGAAGGCACGGACGATTTCGTGGTTTATTGCGACGCTTCCATCCAAGGACTTGGTTGTGTGCTGATGCAACGTGACAAGGTCATTGCCTACGTATCACGTCAACTTAAGGTTCACGAAAGGAACTACACTACACACGACCTGGAATTGGGAGCAGTTGTTTTCACGCTTAAGATATGGAGACATTACCTGTACGGTAACAAGTGCACCATTTACACCGATCACAGGAGTCTTGAGCATATCTTCAAGCAAAAGGAATTGAATATACGACAACGCCGATGGGTAGAACTCTTGAATGATTATGAATGCGCAATCAAGTATCATCCGGGCAAAGCCAATGTTGTGGCCGACGCCCTCAGCCGAAAGGATACCATACCTAAGCGTGTACGTGTGTTACAGCTTACCATCCAATCTAACCTACCCGCTCAGATTCGCGATGCTCAGGCTGAAGCATTAAAGGCTGAGAACATCAGGGTTGAGTCCCTGCGAGGATCGAGGCAACGACTAGAACAAAAAGAAAACGGCGCCTACTATGTTAACGGACGCATCTGGGTTCCACTTTATGGAGACTTACGTGAGCTTGTGATGGATGAAGCACATAAGTCTCGTTATTCAGTGCATCCTAGTTCGGATAAGATGTACCACGACCTAAAGACTACATACTGGTGGCTTGGTATGAAAGCCAGCATAGCGACCTACGTCAGCAAATGTTTGACTTGTGCGAGGGTCAAGGTCGAATACCAGAAACCATCAGGCCCACTTCAATAACCAGAGATACCTAAATGGAAATGGGAGCAAATTTCCATGGGTTTCGTTACTGGCCTGCCCAGATCTCAACGCGGAAATGATACCATTTGGGTGATCGTGGATCGACTGACCAAGTCTGCACATTTTCTGCCTATCAAAGAAACGGATAAGTTTTCTACTCTAGCAGACATCTACCTAAAAGAAGTGGTATCGAGGCACGGAGTGCCAACCTCCATCATTTCTGATCGTGACGCGCGTTTTACCTCTGAATTGTGGCAAGCTATGCACAAGTCGTTTGGCTCACGTTTAGATATGAGCACCGCTTATCACCCACAGACGGATGGGCAGTCTGAACGCACCATCCAAACCCTTGAAGACATGCTTCGGGCATGTGTGATCGACTTTGGTAATGGCTGGGAGAAGCACCTCCCGCTAGTGGAGTTCTCGTATAACAACAGTTACCACACCAGCATCCAAGCCGCTCCATTTGAGGCATTGTGTGGATTAAAATGCCGTTCACCTCTCTGTTGGGCAGAAGTTGGCGACAGCCAAATCACTGGCCCAGAACTCGTAGTAGATACAACCAAGAAAATTGCTCAGATACGACAACGAATGGCGGCAGCTCACGACCGTCAGAAAAGCTATGCCGATAAGCGAAGAAAGCCACTCGAGTTCCAGGTTGGGGATTGAGTGCTACTCAAAGTCTCACCATGGAAAGGTGTAGTTCGTTTTGGCAAACGAATCAAACTCAATCCGCGTTACGTCGGACCATTCGAGATCATTGAGAAAATTGGCAAAGTCGCTTACAGGCTGAACCTACCTGAAGAACTCAGTGGAGTTCACAACGTATTCCATGTGTCGAATATGAAAAAGTGTCTGTCAGATAAGACCCTCATAGTTCCTCTCAAAGATCTCACAATCGACGACAAGCTGCGATTCGTCAAGGAACCAGTAGAGATTACGGATCAAGACGTTAAGATTCTCAAGCACACCAGAATACCTCTCGTCTGAGTTCGTTGGAATTCCCGTCGTGGCCCAGAGTATACCTGGGAACGAGAAGACCAAATGAAACTCAAGTATCCCCAGCTGTTTAAGAAAAATGCAACCACTACTGAGGCCGAAGCTACTGCAGAATTTCGGGACGAAATTCCAAATCAACAGGGGGATGATGTGACACCCAAGGAAAACCAGTAAACCACACAACTCAACTAGCTTCCTCAGTAACCACGTGCTAAATTTCGGGACGAAATTTTCTTAACAAGGGGAGAATGTGACAACCCTCAAAATTCCATGTATTCCGTACAATTTATTTATGATAATTAAAGTGCTTAGTGACTGTGTTGAATTACTTAACTGTTTCCTGTTACTGTGTCATACTTACATGTGCGTGTTAACATACTAGTAGTATACAGAAAAGTTACTAAATAAGTCCGGTATGCCTTCCTGAATGTTAGGAATTAGTTGTGTTACAAAAATATATATATTAGACACTTTACGGAACAATTAAACAATTTAACGGAACAGTATCTGACCGAACAACCGGACATTACCCGGGACACCAAATATTTGTCAAACATATTAATTAATTATTTTTGGCTAGTCATGATCCCCGTGTACCATAACACCCCCTAAATATCAACATACTAATATATGGAATATTATACTTGGAAGTAACTAGTAATTACCATATAGTTGAAATTTTACATCAAGACCCCCCCCCCTAAATCGGTCAAGAGTATGTGGGACCCCACCAAGATTTATTTCAATATTTTATGAGATCTTTGCTTGTGTAAGTATCCATATTATGTGCATGATCTTATAAGTTTGGAGTTCCAAGGCATACAATCATTTCATATCTCCACCATATCTCCCCAAAGATCACTCTCTCATCTCACTTCTCTCTCTCATTCTCGGCCCTCCATAGCAGCCAGCATCACCACCACTTCACAACCATAAACATCCATCATCAAGATCCATTTAAGCTTCAAAGGTGATACAAGAAGGTTGCAACTTGTGGAAGCTTCAAAAGGGCCTTTGTTCTTGCTTGTTCATCATCATTCCTTATCATCTTCTTCACTAGAATCATCCCTAGCTTTAAGCTAGTAGTAAGTCCTTGCTAAACCTTTGATCATCTTGTTTTGTAGTTAAAGTGTAGTATAATGCTATTTACAAGAACATTGAATGGATTAAAACGATAAATAAACATGCTGATCCACATTTTCAGCCGAATTCAATAGGCTGTAATCGAACCTTAATAAAGCGAAAAATGTATTTTCTGAAGTCTATATTTATGTATTCTGAAATATGGTTCTAATGACACCGGAATCGTAATTTTTGGACTTCGTTTACTATTTTTAAAGACCCGATTTGTAACAACAACTAGAGCTGCATTTTTACTGCAGAAAATGGGCGATATGTTTTTAGTCATAACTTGAGTTCTGAGTTGAATCAGACCATGAAATCTGTACAGACATGGACAATGATGTCGTAGTAATTGTCCCACTGGAATTTCATCAATCCGACTTACAATGAATTTTTAATGAATTATTCCGTAAACTGCAGTCAGAAAATAATGAATCTGCTTGCAGTCCGGAAAATGATTTTTAATAAAATATTGGTGATGAATTAGATCCCGAGATTTTTACACAATAATATTTGGGTCGTTTAGCATCTTCTGTTAAAAGTTGGGAATTTTGAAATAAGGTAACTATTTTATTTAAATCCCCGAAAACAGCCCAGTTTTGAATATTTAAGCTGAAACGACATAAGTTGTAATTTGCGCGTCTAAATGTCGAGTATGCTATCTGTAAATAATCTAACATGATATATAAAAGTGTTATATGCAATATCGTATGCTTGCTTATGAAAGGGAATAGATGGGAGGCTTATACGGGCATAAACCATTAAAGTAATGCATGTTATGTGTTAGATGCGTGTAGGAATTTTGTGCTTATTTGAAGTCATTAATAAATTAAGTGGTAATCATACTAGGACGTGATTGACCGACCTTGACTGTTAGCTATCTTTGAGAATCTAACTAAGCAAACCGAGGTGAGTTCACACACTTTCTAAGGCATGGGATTCCCGGTGGTTTGGGAATGGGTTAAAGAATTTAAAACTGAATCTACATATCCTCCTTGGGTAGGATATGTACGGCCATCCTCCTTGGGTAGGATGCCAATATTACTCCTGCGTATTCTCCTTAGGTAGAACTACGTACGTTCGTCCTCCTTGGGTAGGACAACAACCTTAAAACTTACTAGACAAAACTCTATCATAAGTCCCTCATTTTTATATCGACTTAATCGCCGAGGCCAATGGCGAGCGGGTCATTAGTTAATAGCGCTATTAGGTTTAACAAACCTCACACCGTGCCAGTCGGACGGGCGTGTACTAATGGACTATGGCAAACCGTCAGTAATGATAGACACTGATGTAGGGCACAACTTATTTGCGTTAGTGGTCGATATGGTACAGTCTAGTGGTTCACATGGGGAAGCCCCCACTAATCATGGAAGTGGTTTGGGTAATAAAGAATGAACTGGTTAATCTTACTTTCAACTACGGGGTAATCCCCACGGCAATTACGCCAATGAAATACAAACCACGTTTTCGGAAACAACTTAAAACTAAACAACCAAACGTGAACTCACTCAACTTTGTTGTTGACTCGTTGTTACATGCCTTACAGGTCGTTAAATGCTTGGAGCTTGCACGAGGAAGGAGTCGTTGTGGGATACGGGCTGTTATGTTCCGTGCTTAATATTTAAATCCTTATGAACTTATTAAACTTATGCTTTGGACATTAAACTTATGAACTACGAACTTATGTTTTGAACTTTACGTTTATGCTTCCGCTGTCTAAATTAAAACTTGGTTAACTAGCTTTTGATCACCAATCGTATTGTGGTTGGCTTTAATTACTTAAATACGTTGTTTAGTATAATTGGTGGCTCGATCCTGGTCACGTCACGCCTCCAAGCGGTGGTACTCCGCATGGTGGATTTTGGGGGTGTGACATCTTTAGTCCCTGAAATTTGGTGAGTTTGATGTTTTGAGGTATTACTTGTATAAAGGACATGTAATTGAGTATGTCTCGAGTATTAAAGCATAAATCAAGTATCGTGAATGCATTATTATGTATATTGCACGCATAATGAGTATTAATCATGTATTTACGACTGATTGTATGTAAAACAAGTACGTGTTTGCGTGAATGATGAATATGTATCAAGTATGTAAATAAATCGAATGATAATTAGGTATGAATAATCAATGTATAATTCTTATAAAATGATCAAGTTTTATTGCGATTAAAGCCTCAGATTACGATGATTGGAAGTGAAATACGATTACAAGAGAATACGAGTTTCAAGAAATAGAATACAAGACAAACTTTCTAAATAAGGAAGGCTTAAAAAAGCGAGGTGTTACATTACAACTCTCTCTCAAGACTCGTACCTTATCTGATTAACCCATGAGTTTAAGCGCATTGCGCGATTTATCGGAGGACTCGTTCCAGAAATCAAGGGGATGGTTAAATCCTCTAAACCTGCAACATTTTGATCTGTTGTGGATTTAGCTTTGTCTCTCACTGAGGATGAGAAAAGAGTGAGAGCGCGGCTAAGGCCGAGGGTGACCACAAGCGGAAGCATGATGACACCTTCACTAGAGATTCTAAAAAGGGTAAGACTGGTTCGAGTTTTTACCAGTCCAAGCCAAATGAGGCAAAACTCGAGTGTAAAACCTGCGGGAGGCGACATTTTGGAAAATGTCAACATAATCAACCCAAAGGTTGTGGCATCTGCAAGCAGATGGACCACAAATCCCATGAGTGTAAGGATCTGAAAAACGCCACCTGTTATGGGTGTGGCGAAAAGGGAATATAAAGACCCATTGTCCGAAGTGAGCAATTGACGCCAAGAACAAGGCCACTGAAACCAAGAAAGGCAATGCTAGAGCCTTTCAGCTGACTGTGAGAGAAGCAGTCAAATATGCGAATGTCATTACGGGTACGTTTCTTGTAAATGATATACTTGCTAGAGTTTTGTTTGATTCCGGAGCTGATAAGAGCTTCGTTGACTATAAATATAGCAAACTCCTAAACCTGCCCTTAAGAACCTTAGATATTACTTATGAGGTCGAAATGGCCGATGGTAGCATAGAGATAGCTTCCACGATTCTTGATGGATGCGCTATATCCATTAAGAACTAATCTATCACTATTAACCTTTTACCTATGAATCTCGTGGGATTCAATATAGTTTTTAGGCTAAATATTTAAATGAAAACGCTAAATATTGTGAGAACCGTGAGAACAAATGAAAAAAACCACGAGAACTTGGTAAAAAACAATTCAAATTCAAAATTTTTTGTTACACTTATCATTATTGTTCGAATACAATGTTATAAATTTAATTTACACCTTTAAATTTATGTGAATTTGTAAATAAAGAAAATTTACAAATGTGTAAGTTTGCCATTTACACATGTGTAAATTTGTTATATTTACACATGTGTAAAGAATCCAATAAGTGTGATTTTGAGAGGATAAATAAATTATATGATGTTGTAAATTCTTTTTTTGATGTTGTATTTTAATTACAATGAGGTTTGTATTAAAAAAATTGGTTTTGATTGGTTTTTCCATTCGTTATCACGGTTCTCGCAATATTTAGCGTTCTCAAAATAAGCCCCCCTATATATATAGGGTAAGGTTCATGCGAGAACCACCCTTATTGCGAGAACCGCGAGAACCAATGTGAACACAAAATAAAATCTAAAAAAAATCAAAAAAGCACTCAAAATTTTTTTTTATTTTTTTAATATTTTTTAACAAAAAATCGCTATATTTCGTTCCATAAAAAAAAAAAAAAAAACTTTTTTTTTCGAGTAACAGTTATCCATGCACATGTGCATATGTATCATTACTTCAACAAATTCGGTAATACATTATCAGGAATAGACAATTGCACTTTAATTTACAATACCATTAGTAATACACTACTTTTTACATTACCAATATTCAAAATGCACATGTTCATAATTAGGTATAACCATGATATAACGTGTTTTGGTACACAAAGTTTGTGATTTTGAATGGAGAAGTAGACCCATATACATGTTTTTTTGTTAGTTATATCTAGTGGTTGATGGTTTGGTTATAGTTGTCAATTTTTTATGTAATATGTTGATTGGATGGTATAAATGGTGTTTACATACATGTAATAAAGTGAAAATATTGTTAATGGTATTGTATTATGGATGGTAGGAGGTAATGGTATTGTATTATGGATGGTAGGAGGTAATGGTAGTGTATTATAGATGGTATGATAGATGAAAGGGAAAGTGTATTCAAAGTGGTGTACCAAAACACCTTATTTCATGTTGATACATATAATGCACATGTGCATTTCTAATATTGGTAATGTAAAAAGTAGTGTATTACATATGGTAGTGTAAATGAAAGTGCAATTGTCTAATATATGTAATGAATTACAGAATTTGTCAAAGAAATGACAGAAATGCACATGTGCATGCTTGTGTATAATGGATGGAATGATAGATGAAAGAGAAAGTAGTGTACCAAAACACCTTATTTCCTGTTGATACATATAGATGCACATGTGCATTTCTAACATTGGTAATGTAAAAGATAGTGTATTACACGTAGTAGTGTAAATGAAAGTGCAATTGACTATTATTTGTAATGAATTACGGAATTTGACAAAGAAACGACACATATGCACATGTGCATGGATAACTGTTACTCGAATTTTTTTTTATTTTTTTTATTAACAAAATATAGCGATTTTTTTCAAAAAAATAGTAAAAAAATAAAAAAAAATTTTTGGGTGTTTTTTAGATTTTTTTAGGAATTACTGTTTGTGTTCACACTGGTTCTCGCGGTTCTCGCAATAAGGGGTGGTTCCTAATGGATCTTTGTCCTATATATATATATATATATACACTACATAGAGAATGTTGCAATAACAGACTAATGGATCGATTTTTTTTTATTTTTTATTTAGAGGAATATGATAATGAACCAACAAGCATTTTAGTTGCTATAAAAAGTATGTAAATGGGTCAAACATGTAATTATATAACTTTATCTAATACGTGCCCTAAGTTCCAACTTTCTAAATTCAAACCATTAAGATTTTAAATATAGTTATGAATTGATCAATATAGGTAACTTTTTTTCTTTTAGCAACAGAATTTAATTAAAGTTTGACTAGCAAGAAGTTATACGGAGTGAAAAATGAATATTACCAATGATGAAGAAGGTCTTGAAGCCAACCCACTCAACTAACGTTTATTTTTCTATTTCTATTCACAAACCATATTTTTCTATTTCTATTCACAAACCATAAATACGGACAGTAAGAAATAGAATAATAAATACAGCCAACTAGTAAAGCATTGGGAAATAGCTTGAAAGAGACAAGTCAAACTTTTTTTTTAGTTTTCACTATGCATAAATTCAAGTAAAAATGTTACAACATGAATTGATTACACTATGTTATACAAGTACCATGAGAAAAAGAATATTAGGTATTCATAATTCATAATTTCACAGCAAAAATCAAAAATTAAACAAAAAGGAAGTGCAAAAAACCTTCTTCAAAATTTTATAATTCTTTGAAATAAATGTTACTAAAATTAGTTAGTTTACACTAGAGATTCTAAATTTTTACTTCATGATGCATTCATTCAACACATGCTAGTCAAATTCAGATTTCATTCACAACATTTAGACTTGTCAAGACATCTAAGATCCGCTTCCTTTTAGTGGAACACTTTGATGTGTTACTTGACATACCTTACATTTATATCATTTACTTGAAATGTAACATTCTAAGTTTTCAAGGAAAATATTATTTATTTGGAAATAGTGATTAATTATTATGTGTGATGTGTTGACATACATTCAAACTAAAATTTTAAAGTTATACTTACATATTATAAATTATAAAAAAAAAGGTTAAGGATGTAAATATTATAAGTATGTGAACATCACAGTGAGACAAATTCTAAACTCCCTAGATATTTCTTCTCCACCCAAAGTTTTTCTTGGCCAAAGAAAAGACGAAGCCTACATATTGTATCCTCTATAATTTGGACACTCTGGTGCAGTGGCGGATCTTGATCTAAAACTCAGCATGGGTCGATGTTTTTTGGAAATAAAATCAGCCTGGGCCGAACCAATACACATTTAAAAAAACTCGAAAACCTGAAATTTAACACTACTAGGCGAAAAAACCGCACGGGCCAAGGCCCGGTCCGGCCTCCTCTAAGCTCCTCCCCTGCTCTGGTGATAGAGGCAGTGGCGGACCCATTAAAATTTTTGTTGGGAGTGCGGATGAGGGGTTTAACCATAATTTCAAAATGTGTGGTCGGGTTTTTTGCCTGTAAAATACACCAATTTTTTTATAAGAGTTGCGACCGCCCACCTAACAAGACACTTGAGTCCGCCCTTGTAGAGAGGAACAGAATTACACTTGATATTAAGACATAGATTTATACTTTGTATCAAATTGATGTGCTTTTTATATTGATAGGTCATAATCTTCACTTGAGTTGTTATAAACTAACATATAATATTACTATATTAGTGATTACATTTCACCCGAATACCCTTGTTAGTTGAAAATTCATGTAATAAAATAATAAAAAAAAAATAAAAGGAAAGAGGATGCGGTGGGTAAAGAGGGTTTGGATGCTAATGTATAAAGCTGTTTGAAATATGTGGTGTCATGAGAGTACAAAATATAAAATAATACCCTAAATCATATATCCCCGATCCACCTTTCCCACACTAGGTAATTTACATTTTTCGTTTTTTAAGTTATAATAAAATCTCAGGAGTTGTTTTTAAATTATAGCGAATGTCTTTTTAAGTTCTAATTTTTTTAAAGACGGTGTTCTTTATCATTAAAAAATTACAAAAATAAAGGACATGCTCTACAGAAATTTAAACATAAAGAACATATATCGTAAAGAAATTAAAACATAAAAGACATTTTGTAATTTTGTTAGTTAAATGATATTGCCTTAAGAAGATAAATACAATTTACCCTTATGTTTTTATTCAATGTTTATAAAATAGATAATAGCACAAAGTTTGTAAAAAGTTTAAAACATCAATTTCCGACCTATAAATTAGCAACCAATTGTTGCTTTATCTTGTTGTAAGTTATGTATTGTGAGTTTTTCAAAAAAGTTTTAGCATTTTTCATTTTTAGCTTAAAAGTTGTTATGTTTTACATTTTAACCGCTTTGACTTTTTTACCTTTAACCCAAAACTTTTCATCTTTCACAATTTAACCCCAACATTTTTTCAGCTTCCTAACCCCATAATTTTTCATCTTTCGCAAGTTTTTCTTTTTACGTTTCGTTTTAAATTTTGCGAGTTAACACGCCGCAACGTGCATGTGGGGTTCAACGTTTTTTTCGTCTGTGCTTTCCCATTTGACAGGCCCGTCGCAACGCGTCAATTTTTCCTGTTTAATAGATTCGTAGCAACATGCGGGTCGTAAATCGATTTAGTTATTTTTTTCTACGTTTCTACGTTTTGGTCTAATTTCTTCGCATTAACACGCCACAACGAGCGTGTGTGGTTCAACGTTTTTGCAACCTTTTCTGATGTTGGTGGTCATTGGCAGTGGTGTGGCATTGGTGCTACTTGGAACGGTTTTACGAAGGTCTTTAATATATTAACTTTTTTACTAATAATTTGTTTCGAGTTTACCTTATACTTTCTTTACTTAAAAAACAAATTATTTACGTGCATATTTTTATGTACGTGTCGGTATAAATTTGATTTGCTCTACGTTTTGACGTAAACTTTTTCCGAAAACGAGTAAGCTAAGATATAATACATTTTCTTTAAAAAACCATTTTACGTGCATATTTTAATGTACGTTTTGGTATAAATTAGAGTTAGTATACGATTCAACGTAAGTTTTTTTGGGAAACAAGTCAGATCAAATATAATATGTTTCCGTGCTTATATTATGGATGTTTCGGAGTTTTGTTTCGAACCGAGTGGAGTCAAATTGTGGTTTCATCTTTTTCTTTTTTCAAAAGCTCTAATTAATCCCTTTTTATTTTATGTGTCAATTTTTTCTTTTATACCCGTTACGTTTCCTATGTACAATTTGGGTCACATACACGTGTTAGTTTTTTCTTTTATATCCGTTACGTGTTCTATGTACGAGTCGGGTCACATATAATACTATAATACGTTATGATTGTACATTATAAACTCGATTTAGTTTACGCTTTGATCCAATCGCAATGCTTATATAAGTTACATAGAGTTCACTTGGATACGTTGAAACGCGTGTTTTCATATGGTTAACGTATCGCATAACGTTTGGACTAATTGATTCGATGTTTATAATGTACCCGCGCCGCAACGCGCGCGGGTGTTATTCCTAGTTAAGTAAAAATAATCAACTAAATAAAAATGTGAGAAACACTAAAATACTTGCAACTAAATGATATTTAATAGATCTATCACTTGTGGCCAAGTGGTTGAGAGCTTTGGGTTCTCCAATGGAAACTCAAGTTTAATTCCAATTTGTGTCATTTTGGTGGATTAGGCAATGATGGATAGAGTCTAGCCTCTATTGCAGAGGTGTCAGGCTCTATCCTGAGTCCACCCGGGTTTCGTCCCACCGTGTGTTACGCCAAAGAGTTTCGTTCTTGTGGTGGCACAAGGACTGTCAAGTGGCAGCCGGCGGTATGGTTTCTCGGGGGAACATTCAAGCCAAACTCTGAAACCAGCGTGAGCCAGTTTAAGACAACATAGTCTGGCCAGAGTGGGGTAACGAGGTTCTCCAATTTAAGGAGTATGATAGCTTAACACAAGAAAGTCGATGTTACAGAAAAAAAAAATGATATTTAATAATTATAAAAAGAAAATGAATTAAATAAAGATATGAGAAAACCTTGGAACCGGTGACGGAAAACTGAGATAAATAATTATAATCCCTTTGTACCGACACTCCAATAATGTTACCAAATTATAACCTAAAGGTTGTATCACTTTCTATTGGGGTTTCCAAGGTATATTTCGCTATCATAATTTAAACTTATATGTGGTGTACGTGTAAGCGCTTTTGGATAATTAACATTCTATATTAACATCATAAATATAGAAACAGAAACAGACTTGACACAAGAACACGATTTTATGTTACCCTCATCATCACCAGAAGTGAAGAGAATGACTCAGGCTCGGATTTGAATCCGAGCAAAAAATTTAAGCTCAAGTTCGACTTAGTTAGGCTCGAATTTAATATAAGTTCAAACATATCTAAAATAAGTTCAACCTAATGCAGCACAATTTCGAATCCAAGACCCTTGGAGCTAGCATCAAACCGGCAGTTCCTGTTTTATGATCGTCAACTTTGATATAAAAAACGGCTTTCAAAGCCCTTGTTCGGCCAAAGCCGATGATTCTCAGTCCTCTATAAAAGAAGACATAACTTAGGTTTGGAGGCTCGTATTTGTCGGCCTAATATACTACACACTTATTCGTGATTTACATACATGCTATCATGCCCTTGATAAGTATATGTGACCGTCAAAGTGTCCGCGAGGCTTCAGTCTCACGAAGCTTCTATCGGACTGTTTCGTGGGTTTCCAATCAAGAACAATATACACTATGTACATTCACTGTTTTTTAGTGATCAGATAAACCAAAAACTATAGCAAGATCAAGCCTAAAATTTTCTAAAACCTAACTAGCAGCACAAGATTATCATGTGCTAAAAAATTGCAACTTATGCAACTGATCACATCCAAGAACAATCATAGATTTGACTTGAAACTACTGTTTCCATTCTTTGAACATAAGCATATTGATTTGATCAAGTCCAATATCAGAATAAGGCTCGATGGGTCGATCATCTTCCTCTACCGCAGGATCAAAGCACACTATATCTTTGCTGTTTTCATCTGCATAAAATATCGACTGAGAATTAGATATCCGAAGAACTCAAGTATGTCCATTAAAACAAGCGAAGTTGACTAATAAGAAATCCGATTCACCATATATGGAGTTTAAGGATGTTGGAGGTGGAGTTGCCATAAAGTTGAGGCCAATGTAGAATAAGAACATGGTTACAACTGTGACCATCGCGTATGTTGGAAGCACCAAAGCCCAATTCCTTAAAAAGGTGATACGTTAGAAGACAATTGTTAGGGTTCAGTGTTTAGGGCATAGTTATCAAAAGCCATCGCCTCTTGCGCCTAGGCCCAATTTCCTAGCGAGGCGAGGCAATTGCGCCTTAAGTCAAGGCAGTTGCGCTTTGATTCTCCAGGTGATGGTTCATGCGCAGATTCCGGCGAGATTCCTAGAATCTTGAGAGTTTTCGGCCAAATTCTCTAAATTCTGGCAAGATTCTAGCTAGAGTTCTACTTTTATCTAATGAAACTACTTTTCTACACTAATAAACTAGCATTTTATAACTTTTGGTACTAAATAGACGATATTAAATGTTATATAATAGCTTTAGTTTATTTTATTTGAAGAATAGTATTAATTTTCTATTATATAAAATTATTTTTGTTTTTTTTGTTGTACGCTTTTTTTTTCTCAGGCCCGCGCTTTTTTTGCGCCTTGCGCCTAGGCCCCAGGCGAGGCCTATGCGCCTTGAGTGCGCCTAACTCCTTTAATAACTATGGTTTAGGGTTTCGGTAATTTTGGACAGCTTACCTTTTTTTGTCAAAAGATTTCCTATTTCAGTAAATTATTTGTCACTGAATACAAAAAATATATCATTTTCAATAATAATATTTATGCCGTTTCATTTCCACTGATATGACCGAATTCATTTTATGCTTAAGAGTTTGCTTTTACGTGTTTGACCTGTTGAGATAAAGCTTAACAACAAATTGACCCATTCATTAGTATATTGCCACCTAGCATATTCCTTCAAGACATTTAAACGATATTGTCTCGGTTTTGCAGACATGATTAAAACCTATATGGCAATTTTAGATCACGAAGTCTAAAGCTTACGAATGTAGGAGTTAAAGAGAATTGTGAGTGTACTTGCTGGGATAATAGAAGATCCCAATAGAATGTAACCAAGGATCAGGAACGTACGCCCATACCATGAAGATAACTGTTAATATCACAAAGAAAAATAATATTAGGATCCTTCTAGCACATATATCTATGGTTTTTAATACAATTTTTTTATTGCAGACTAGATGGGTACGCTAAAAGCATAATGCAAAAGAAATTTCTAGAATTTACATTCTAGACAAACAAGTAGTCTTTAAGTAAATAAGTCAAAATTGCCACATCTACTGAACTTGGTGAAAAAAAACATAATGAAAGAATAAAAGTGTAATAGACGAAGAATACCAGTTGCAACAACAGTTGAAATGGCTCCTACAAACCCATAAACTTCTGAAGGGTTAGGACCATGCTCTCCGGAAACACCAACCCCAGAAGCCTTGTTATCGGCTTCGAAAACAGAAAAGGTTGCTCCCCTGTTTCTAGAATAACTAAGGGTCCTTCTCGGGCTATTGAAAGACAGTTGATCTGCCATTGACTTTTGTATTCACCACTCAAAGCTAGTGTCACAAAATGCAATGAAATTTTAAAATGCTATTTACTGAATAGATCAATTAGCGTGAACAGCTTTAAAAAGCTTAACATGCATTCATCAGCAAAATAAGGGATGTAGACAAGTTTATACATAAAAGTAATAAATAATAAACAACAAGGCGCTTAAAAGCGAGGGCCCAAGATAAGCAAGGCGCACAGTACAAACATGTTTTAGGCTGGTTTAGACAGTTTTAAACTGCTTTAGGCCGGTTCAGGCAACTTTTTTTTCAGATGTTGGCCAGTTTTATCAAGTTTTTTTGCGCCTTTAACTACTATGCAATGACCACTTCAAAGAACCTAAGAAAAAAATGGTTTCTTTACTAGTAAATACGTAGATCTCGTATAATTGAACAACTACTTGTATTTGATGCAAAGTTTATGTCGAGTCCATTGTTCCACACACACACACGTGACACACGTGTGCACGTATGTCACACGCACACCGACACACGCATAATGCAAAAACAGATGAAACATTTTGCTATGACTTTAGCCTTGTGGGCCTGTCACAGGTTTTAATATTGCGGTAAAAAAAACATACTCAAGATACATACAAGTTGTAACATGTTGTCCTTATGCACCTATTGAGTTTCGTGGATTGCTAAATAGAGTTATTCTTAAAAAATGCTTAGGTTTTTTATTCAACTATTCAATTGCTTCAACAAATTTGACTTTATACAGAGACCTGTATTAACAACCAGCTTAAAACTCTTAGATGCTAATTTGACATCTTAGTTAACAAATCATTTTGAATTTTGATTGTGTATACTGCTAACATACAAGCAACACTCATATATTATTTATAACAATGTTTACACATTAAAAATGCATGTTGTTTGCTCTAATATTAAAGTAGCTGAATAATCTAATCAGTAATCACAACACCGAACATTTAACAAAATAATCACAAGAATTCATGATAGAAACAATGTTTAAACAAAACATCAACTCATATTAATCATTGTTTCACCATTTATTCAAAACACAACTGAAATTAAATGAAACTGGTGAAAAAAACAACCAAATAATTAACATACAGAAATCCTATAACGTACCATGGCTATGATTTAACAGGTGGGATCAACATTCTCGGAGATTAAAGTCCGGGCGATTCGATTTGGTCGGAAGAAACTTCTAGGGTTTTGAGTATGGAAACAGGACTCTTTAGAACTCGAAAATAGTCCGGATACGACGTCGTTGTTCGAAAGACAGTTAATCACCTATGTATGATTGGTTCGAAAAAGTAGGGGTGTTCATCGAATCGAATATCGAATTTTCGAATTATTCGAATCGAATTATTCGAATAATTTTTATTTTCCCTTGAATTCGTATTCGATTCGAATTCGATTAAAAATTACCGAATTCGATTCGAATTAGTATTCGAATAAAAAACCCAATTTGTATTCGATTCGTATTCGATTAAAAATTCGAATTCGAATCAAATTCGAATAAATTCGATTTGATTATGATTCTTTAAAAACATGTAAATAACTATTAGAATAAAACATAAATTTTAAAACAAGCATAAAGCACGATATCACATTATAAAGTTCCATATAAAGTACTATAAGTCTAAAATTCAAAACGAGAAGTCGGGAATAACCACTTCACATTACAAGTTAATATTTTTAGGGTTAGAAATTTATTAATAGATTTGTTACTTAGGTTTTAGTTATGGGACATGTAGTGGGTTTGGTAAAGGGTAATTTTAATACTTGGAATAAATTTTGATAATAATTTATAGTATAGCCTAATAAAAATTATATATGTATTATATATAAAAATAATAAATAAAAATGTATAATTTTTATTCGAATTTCGAATCGAATCGAATTTGAAATTACAAATTCGTATTCGGTTCGTATTCGATTTTATTTACTCGAATTGAATCGGATTCGAATTCGAATTCTTATAATCGAAACGAATTCTTGATAATTGAATCGAATTTAATCGAATTTCGAATTTTTCGAATTCGAAACGAATTCTGAACACCCCTACGAAAAAGGGGAGTAGGTAGTTTACAAGCAGGGTTGGCCTATTCTACTTCTCAACTCCGTCTACGTAGTGTAAAAATACTCTTTAACTGTCCCTAGCATAAAAATACCTCTCAATTTCGTCTATGTAGTGTAAGTTTTTTAATACAAAGGATACCACTGATCCGAAAAAAAAAGGATACCGCTAAATTTTTGAGATAGATCCGCCACTATAAGTATACCACATGAATCTTTCATTATTAGATTAGATTAGATAAAAATTAAGTATTCTAGTGGAAATCTATATAGAATTAAGGGATATTGGATTTAAATAACCAAAACTTTCATCAATTGGCCGATAACACTCCCCACTTTTGATTTGTACACCAGCACTCCCAACTTTCAACTTATTGGCAGATAACACTCCCTAACTAACTGAACCCTAACACGGTTAGCTGATGTCAGCTGTCACATCATCAAAAATGTCATGTCAGCTACCACATCAGTTACCACATCATCAAAAATGCCACATCAGCTGCCACATCAGCAAAAATGTCCACATCAGCAAAAACTAACTAGGTTAAAGTTCAGTTAGTTAGGGAGTGTTATCCGCCAATAAGTTGAAAGTTGAGAGTGCTGATGTACAAAACGAAAGTTAGGAGTGTTATCGACCAATTGGTAAAAGTTGAGGTTATTTAAATCCGATATCCTTAGAATTAAATGGTAATAACGATATACATAAACTAGTTATGAAATAATGCTATATAGGAGGTAAAAAAAATATTTGCCCGGTTAGTTATTAATTAATTAAATTAAATATTGCTAATAAATAAACAAATCCATGATTGTTGGGGAGAGGTTCAATGGATAGACTCCCTAATTCGAATCCAACACAAAACCAAAACCTGATAGTATATACACCAAACAAATTTCAACAATTCGATTACAAGTATAATTCGGAAAAAGCAATTTTCATCTATAAATTAGTTTGCAACTTGTTATTCATTCTTCTTCTATACAACTTCAAACAATTCTGTTGATTCTTCTATACAATTCCGAATACAAGTATAAAACTCAAAAGAGCAATTTGTCATCTATAAACAGTTTGTTATTCATATCCTACTATATATACAACAATGGCTGGTGGTGGTGTGATCTCTTCCAGTAACACAAAAGCTTATCCTGGTGAACTCACATGCAAAGTACTAATAACATGTTTGGTAGCAGCATGCGGCGGTCTTATATTCGGTTATGACATTGGAATATCGGGTGGAGTCACATCAATGGCGCCGTTTTTGAAGGAATTTTTCCCTGATGTTTACAAAAAGCAGTCCGAAATTAAAGACTCTAGCAACCAATATTGCAAGTTTAACAGTGCAACATTGACCATGTTCACATCATCCTTGTATTTGGCTGCACTTTTGGCTTCATGTGTTGCATCCTACATAACCAAGGCTTGGGGGCGGAAAATCTCCATGCTTACCGGCGGTATCACCTTCTGCGTTGGAGCATTGTTGAACGTTGTTGCCCTATCCGTCTGGATGCTTATTGTGGGTCGGATTCTTCTCGGCATCGGGATTGGGTTTGCTAATCAGGTAATAATTCATCCATACCTCCTATTTGTTTGTTGGCAGTATAGGTGGTTTCGCTAATGATCAAAATTTGCCGTTTAAAGAAACTACACTACTGATTTGAACTAGCAGGATTTCAACTTTTATTTTTTACAAAATATATTTAATTTACTACTTTAAACTCGTTTTCTTTATTATATCCACAAAATAAAAAAAAAATGTAGTATTGCTAATTGTTACACGTCTACACTAATCAAGAATAATAATCGTTGATTTGAATGAATTGGATAACGGTGGGATCATGAATAATCAGATTTCAATTTTTTTTCCTTTTAAAATATTATTTCGTGATATATACACTATTTCAAACGGCACACACTATTCGCACACCAAGGCTGCCTATTTGCACGCTTTGGATTTATATACGCTGCGTATAGAGGTTTACGCAATAGTAGTGTTTAACTAGTAGTTTCAATATTGTGGCACCATATAAACCTTTATAGTA
Source organism: Helianthus annuus (assembly GCF_002127325.2). Lineage (NCBI taxonomy): Eukaryota > Viridiplantae > Streptophyta > Magnoliopsida > Asterales > Asteraceae > Helianthus > Helianthus annuus. The sequence goes on from NC_035442.2 coordinate 142,162,277, forward strand.
GAACGATATATATAGCTTGTTATGATATGTATTATAGATATATATACAAATTTTTATCTTGATGAATGTATATGTTTGTTTCATGTTTATAGTCAGTGCCTCTATATCTCTCGGAGGTGGCTCCTTACAAGTGGCGTGGCGCATGCAACGTGCTGTTTCAGCTCTCGATTACCATTGGAATTCTAGTCGCGAATGCTGTTAACTATGGATTCGCCCAAATCAAGGGCGGATGGGGCTGGCGCTTGAGTTTGGGTGGCGCTATTATCCCCGCTGTTATCTTTATCGTCGGCTCTTTAACACTCGCCGATACCCCAAACTCCCTTATCCAACGCGGAAAACTTCAAGAAGCCAAAGATAGATTACTAAAAATTCGTGGTGTGGACAACGTGGATGAAGAGTTTAACGTTGAAGCAAGTGAACAATCTAAAAAGATTGAAAGCCCATGGTTGAATCTTTTGAAAAGAAAATATAGACCACAAGTGTTTTTCGCGATTATTATTCCGTTCTTTCAACAGCTAACCGGTATGAATGTGTTCATGTTTTACGCTCCGGTTTTGTTTAAAACCATGGGGTTTGGAGACAACGCGTCGCTTCTTTCTGCTCTCATCACTGGCGCCGTTAACTCATTAGCAACTCTTGTTTCGATATCATTGGTCGATAAGTTTGGAAGAAGGTTTTGGTTTCTTGAAGGGGGCATTCAGATGTTAGTTATGCAGGTAAAAAAAGTTAATCCATAGGGTTTCATTATTCATATAAATGTTATGCAACTACTTATGATATAATTTTTATGATGTTATGTTTGTAGGTTGTTATTACCGTTGCGATCGGTTACAAGTTTGGGATAAATGGAAACCCGGGCGAGCTTGAGAGCTGGTACTCGATTCTAGTAGTTTTAGCCATTTGCATATACATAGCCGGGTTTGCGTGGTCTTGGGGGCCGTTGGGTTGGCTCGTGCCTAGTGAAATCTTTCCACTCGAGATCCGATCTTCAGCGCAAAGCGTTACTGTTGCGGTTAACATGATCTTCACCTTCTTCATTGCACAAATCTTCCTCCAAATGTTATGTGCCTTAAGGTAATTAATTAAACAAATTTATAATCTATTAATTATATTCTTATACACGTGTGTCCATATCATATCATATCTTATGTATTAATTTGCGTGATTTTGTTTTCAGGTTTGGATTGTTTATATTCTTTTTGTGTTGGGTGGTGGTGATGACGATGGTTATATACCTTTACTTGCCAGAGACGAAGGGGATTCCGATCGAAGAGATGGGCGGAATCTGGAAGGAACACTGGTATTGGAAAAAGTTTGTTCCGGTGGCTGATGAAGAAATGGCTGAAGTTAAGGGTACAAATAAGGATGAAGAATGTTAAAAAACAGGTTAAGGAATTTTTCGGTTATTTTTAAATGAGAAAAATGCCCGGATAGTCCCTGTGGTTTCGCCTTTTTTCACCTATAATCCCCAACTTTCTAAAACTACCTGAATAGTCCCCAAGTTTTCATTTTTTGTTCCCGGATAGTCCCTGGGTCTAACTTCAGTTACTTTTCTCTGTTAAAATGATGTGAAATGACAAAAATACCCTTTCCTTAAAAGGCCAAACCATAGGGACTATCCGGGCATCTTATTCATTTTTATTTATAAAACCCCACCACCACACTTCATCTTCAACCTCCACCCACCATCACCCTCCTCCACCCTCCAATATCAACCCGAGCCGGAACCGAACCGAGTTACACCAAGACCTAAACTGAACCGAATCACCACTCGAGCCGGAGTCACCACCATTGCAACGAATCGAACAAAAATGACTAAAATGAAACTGACCGGAGACTGAACCGAGTAAACTCAAAACTAAAACCTGAACCAAGACTAACCTGCACCGGAATCACTTGTCAGAAACTGAACCGAGACTCGAACTGGAACCGAACATTGAATCTGATCCGAGTAGAAACTGAACCTAGTATCAAACCGAGACACGAGCCGAGACTCCAAACCTGGACCGACGAGACCCTGAGTTGAACTAGATGAAACCAAAACTTGAAGCCCGTATGAACCAAAGCCGTCGCGAGCGGCACTGCTGTTTCCGGAACGCCACCACCGTCTACCATCGTCGTCTCCATCGACCACCACTATCGACACCACCTGTAAATCACGTAAGGAACCAGAAAAGGGGTGGATCCAAAAGGATCTAATGAAAAACGAGATGAAGAAGATGACGAGTTCAGATGTTACCGGAGTGAACTTGTTGAAACGCGGCTGTCGGAGCTGAAAGTGTCATCCCTGCAGCTCGAATCGGAAAACCGACGCTGGAAAAGGTCTCGGGAGGTGCGGTTTAAGGGGGTACACCCTGGCTCACCATGAAAAACGGCCGGAAAACCCTGGTTCCACCGTGAGTCGCCGGACTTTCGCCGGAATTGGAGAGGGAGAGAGAGAGGGTGATGGTGGAGGGTGGAGGAGGGTGATGGTGGGTGGAGGTTGAAGATGAAGTGTGGTGGTGGGGTTTTATAAATAAAAAGAGAAAAATACCCGGATAGTCCCTGTGGTTTGGCCTTTTAAGAAAAGGGTATTTTTGTCATTTCACATCATTTTAAGAGAGAAAAGTAACTGAAGTTAGACCCAGGGACTATCTGTGACAACCCTCACTAAACCAGGTATCCGTACGATTTAATTAATAATTAATTGCTGCTTAATTACTGTGCTTAACTGAAATTGCTGATGAACTGCTACTTGATTTCTAGTACTTGTATATTCCTGCATCATACTTTGATTGCCGTCACTACATTATTTACAAGTTGAACCTTAGTGACAAACATGATGCACTAAAGCACAGTAGCATTAGAACCGATAACCTATTGAACATGCTGATAAAGCCAGCATCAGGCAGACACTGCCTCTAAAGGCCTGTATGAGCCAGAATTATTTTACTACACCCATAGTGTGTGTAGGGATACAAGGGTTGTAGAACTGCGTCTCTAGGAATAAAATATAATGACTGGATGTGCCTAAAACGTACTCTAAGCACGAAACACAGCACTTTATTTAACATACCAGCTTCTGGCTAACTAATAAAGTGCCAAAACATGAGGAAAATATTCCTGACACTTTGTAAAATAAATTGTGTCACTAAAAGTATTATTTACGACACTTAAAAGCTTACTTAAGCACTTTAACGGATTACTATCCAACTGAACAACCGGACTATACCCGGAACATGAAAATATTGACAATAACATTATTGGTCTTTTTCTGAGCCAGTTAGAGTCCCTGAACACCCTAACACCCGCATTAAAGCACAACATGTGACTAACCGAGTTAACCTCTAAATCTAACTTGGTTTAAAGTAACTAAACTCTAACTATCCACTTGAAATCGAACCAAGACCCCCCCCCCCATTGAGATCGGCCAACTAGAGGGGAACACAAGGGTACAAAAGTTTGATTATTTTATTGTTTATGCCTAATATCAAGAGGACATGTAATCCATTGGACGATGATCTTGATTTTGTCTATAAATACCTAGCCTAAACACACAAGAGATTAATCACTCACTAAACCACTCACACACACTCTCTTGCCCTCCCTTGGCTCTCGGCCGAACCCACACCCACACATCCAACCATTTTCGGCTTTTGATCTCTTCATTCCAAGCATACACAAGTCTTTCGGGTAACGCATTAGGAGTCTTGGAGCAAACGGAAGTGGAAGGACCCCGTTATCTTGCTTTTATCCACCACATTTTCGCCTAGATTCTTCCCTAGCCCCGAGCTAGAGGTATAACACTTAAAACTCATACTCGGATCATTCTAAGGTGGTTAATAAGATTTGTAACGGTTAAAATGCGGAAACTTATCTTTTGAATCTTTAAAGTCTACTAAAACATGAAGATTGATGGTTAAAAGCTTAATACTTGTGTAAAAGTTGTAGTACTTGAAAGATGTGATTATTTAGGCCCGATCTACGTTGTGGTAGCTCGGATCATCGTTTAACCCGACTTTGTTAAGATCATAGATCTTGACATAAGCTTGTTTCTATCAGTACAAGGGTTAAAAGGTGAAACTCTACCACACGAGAAACATGAACTTGTGTAAAAGTATTTTTACTCGTAAAATAGTGTTTAAAACTAGCGGATCTACGTATCTGCAAGTGGTATATTCAAAGGACCAAGTGTCGAGAAAATCATGTTTTCTAAAAGACGGATAACACACTAACAAATATGATTTTTACAAACCACAAGTGTATAAACACTTGTGAAATGAAAAGTTTCGACAAAATAACAATCTTTGAGAAAGATGACGGGAAGTTGTAAAGGATGATTTATTCTAAAAACGAGGTTTTTACAAGATTAAGCTACTTTATATAAAGATCCACCAAATATAACGGGATCTACACTATAGTTTTCAGAAAAACTACAAGTTCATGTGAACATGCGATTTACATACTTGTCGACTAGTTTGATGTGTCAGAAATTGTTTGATTGACTAAAGGAGTGTTGAAATGATTTTGTAAAAGAAAATGATACGCTTGAAAGCGTGGCCACCTCCAATTACAGGGGAAACTCTGGCGAAATTTTTCTAAAATCTAACGCTTAGAATTATTTACAAGTGTTAGAACTATTTTTGATATGATTTCCAAATATATTTCGCCACAACTTTATTTACAAATATTCGGAGGTGGGATTTTCACAAAACTAAACGTGATAAATATGTATTGGGTAAATATAATTTTTCACAACACTGTTTATGATTATTTTGTGAAAATACACAAATATTATTTTTAGAGTAAAAATAATATTTGCAAACGTTGACGAATCCAAAATAATACAAACGCTTTTACGATAAACATATAAGTTACACCGGTAATTATTATTACCACTTAATCGTTAAAACGTAACTTACGCATTATACGGAAATATTCATGAACGCGTATTTTGTCAACGCATTATTTTGGAAGTATTATGTGAAGTGAAAATATAATGTTTTTGAGAAAAATATTTATATTTTGGAAGTAGAAGTAAAAATATATTAAGTGGGACTTAATGATATAATACAAATACACATGTATTAAATCCCCCATCCTTGGGAAGGAGATTAATTACCAAAGTCCATGCAAAATATAAACACGAAATAGTTGTCTAACTATTTCCTAAAAACTTAAACTATAAAGCTAAGGCACGACCATCCGTCTAATAGAATTAGCACATGTAGGTCGTTGCACAGCTGCCTGACATTCGGAGTACTTGGTATAGCGACGTACTGACTGTGAGTTCATGTCCCCCTTTTCTCTTAACTATTTTCAGTTTTCTAAACTGCGGGGGTGAAATACATGTTACTATGATTATGAGTACTTTTTACATGGTATGGTTAGCGTAAGGAGGTTTACTACTTAGATCATGTGAGTGGGTAGGCGGAAACTTGAGGCCATTAATCCTCATTGTATGACCGAGGGACAGGAGCGGTAGATCTATCTGGGTGTAGCGAGCCCAGCCCCAGGTCCAGCATAACAGACCTCGGGGTGACTTAGTGCCAGACGCATAAATCCGCTAGGTTTGAGTCTTCCTACTTGCACTTCACACATATCAATGGCCTTGCAAACCATTGGTGATCTCTTTTTCCTTATTTGCTACATACCAGGGTTTTTGATAAATATAATGGTTTATTTACTCACTTTCGCATGAACTCGCTCAACATTACTTTTGATTTTTCAACTTACATGTATTTCAGGGAATTAAAGATCTGGCACGGTATGGCATGTTTTCAGCTGCATTAGTCACCGAGGTCATCCAGGGTTTGGGGAATGTGACTCTTTCCTGGACAAGTCACAGTCCTTAAACCATGTTTATGTTATGTTTGGTGTTTGTAATGTTTGGACAAGTTTATGGTTGATAGGGTGTTAACCCGTTAAGACAATGTTATGGTATTTTTATTTTAATGGATGATCTTGCATATTTTAATTCATATAGCTTGGTTATGATTAAGCTATGGTATTAAGAAGTCACACCAAATTAACCACGCTTCCGCAAAGCCAGGGTGTGACAGCTTGGTATCAGAGCTCTGATCATAGCGAACTAGGATTCCTTCTCGAGTCTAGACTATGATCACTAGGGCTCTCACGAAAACATTTTTACTGCATACCACTTAAGTCCAGATCCAAAACCTTTTTATAAACAAATGTTGAGCGCATTTTATTTATTATTTTTAGGCTCAGTCTGAGAGGCTGAGGCTCGGTCTGGGAGGCCGAGGCTCGATCCAATGGATCGAGGTAGTTGTCTAGTGGGACTAGGGAGTCAGTCTGGGAGGCTGGGAGATTTGGCTAGTGGGACTAGGGAGTCAGTCTGGGAGGCTGGGAGATTTGGCTAGTGGGACTAGGGAGTCAGTCTGGGAGGCTGGGAGAATTGTCTAGTGGGACTAGGGAGTCAGTCTGGGAGGCTGGGAGAATTGGCTAGTGGGACTAGGAACGTCAGTCTGAGAGACTGGGAGGCTAGTGGGACTAGGAAGAGCAGTCTGAGAGACTGGGAGGCTAGTGGGACTAGGAAAAGCAGTCTGGGAGGCTGGGAGGCTAGTGGGACTAGGAGAATTATGTGATTTTTACTTGGTGACTTATGTGATTACCTGATTGTATGACTGATTATTTGTGCATATTTGTGTTTGTGTTACGGACACATGGACTCACCAGGCACAGGTGACTCGGACACCACCGGACCCCTACCTATCGTATCTGATGACCTCCCATCTTCGGAGCATGAGGTGCATACATCTGATGCCACCAGCACGGACGACGACGATTTCCAGCCCTTCGCACTACCCGAGGGTGCTGATGAGCCTGCGGATGGCCCCCTGCTGAGTACTTACCCCTAGTAGTGATTCCGGCTCCTATACCTTTAGCCGTTTATCCTGCATATGACTTACTACTTGACGCCGAGGCTGACGGTGATATCGATCTGTTTGAGGATGAGCCTATCGAGGATGAGATCCCGGACGCAGCCCTACTTCCTGCTGGCGATCTTCTGATGATCGCTGATGCCCCTGCCGAGGACTCACCCGCACATTCACCGGTCCCAGACTCCTTTGAGTCTGTGGCATCCGCACCTTCTCACGAGGTGAGCGCACAACACTTTGCACACGACTCGGACCCTGACCAGGCATCCTCTGCTGCACCTATTCCGAGCTTTGCATTTGAGCATGACGACATAGAGGATTCTGATCCCATTTTTCCTCCGGGATTCGACCCGGATCATGATATTGAGTTTATCCCGATGGACCAGCCCATGGAGGATCCCGCTGATCCAGTTGATCCTATTGATCCCGATTTTGATTTCGAGATGGCTTTTGATGACCATGAGCCTGCCTTGGCTCCTGAGCAGGCAGCTGCTCTAGATCCTATGCCCGAGCATGACCCCGTACATGCTGGCATCCCAGTTGAGCCCGTTCTAGCTGACCCGCCCATTGATGATCATCTGGGGGGTGATCATGTTATTGCTGTCGATCTTGTTGTTCCCCCACCTATTGTTGATATCCCTGTTGAGCACATTGCACCAGTTGATCCTATTGTCGCTCCCCCATTTGACCCCATTCCACTTGAGCCTGAGCACGCACTATTTGCAGACCACATGGATCCACCGGATGAGCATGCACAGCACGGTTGGATACCTGCTGATGAGGACGTTCCACCTTTGCCCCCTCAGATCCCTGTTACACGACCTATTGATTTCACTTTTCAGGTTCCTCAGTTTGTACCTCCAGCGAGGCCTGGAGAGGGCTCTTCAGCCCATCCTTTTGGGCACGTACCGATGTCTATTCCCTTCATGCCCCAGATGTCATCTGTTCCACCCTCTACTTCACCGATTCATGTGGCACCGTTTGACCCCACCAGTGAGCCTTTGCTTTGGTCGACACCACCAGTCATGCCACCTACTGATCCTTACCATCCATTTCATGTGGGACACACTATAGAGGACGTCTTGATGTCCTTCGTTCATCAGCACGAGTCGCACACGCAGCGTCTCCAGGAGCTCGAGAGAGCTCAGCTGCCACCATGTTCATGCCATGGTCAGATACACTCTCCTCTTCAGCCATGTCGATCATTACCCCCAGATTATGCTGCTCGTCTCTTTACACTAGAGCAGCAGGTTGCTTCTGTCATCCGTACTCAGCAAGCTATGGAGGAGGACTGGCTCCAGTTACGTCGCTTGCTTTACACTTACTTTCCCCCTCCTCCACCGCCATCTGTATAGAGCTCATCAGTACTGCTTGTGTAGACGTTGGTGAGAGGACCGAGATTGCTTTTGGTTGCATAGCATTTTGGAGACTACATGATGATACTGACTTTTGACACATACTTGATGTATTTGATGTATTTGACACTGATTTGATATAGCTTTTGGACAGGGGTGATGTAGCCCCTAGTTGATTGATGATTGTATGACACAGTGATGTACTGATACACTTACGTTGTGGTCTCGATATATATGGCAATCGCAGTATTCTCATCATATTTGATTCGCTTGATTGTTTATTTACATTATTATGACATGGGATGTTGTGTGTATAATATTTGTGACATGGGATGTTGTGTGATTAGTATTTGTGAAGTATTGATAACATGAGATGTTATGTGCTATTACTATTACTATATACGTACGCGTTACTATGGCCTGACCGACGTAAACACATCTTTAGAAGATGCCGCCAAGACGTCAACCACAGCAAATGCTACGACTCAGGAAGAACTACAGCAAGTCATTGCTGCAGCTATTGCTCAATATGCTGCCTCTCAAGGAGGAATGAGTGGAAGCAACTTTGGCAACACTGGCAACAACAACAATCCACCTCATGGTAACCCTAAGTCATTAAGACATACCATGACCTAAATGGATTCCCTTAGCAAGAGTGCTAATGCCAATCATATGTTATAATGTACGTGCAGGGTGCACTTACAAACAGTTCTTGGACTGCAAGCCCGTAAACTTTGATGGCACCGCTGTCGCTTTTGTCCGCTGGGCTGAGAAAACAGAATCCGTTCTTCGCATGAGCAAATGCGCATTGGATCAGCAAGTCACTTACATCTCTGGGCTATTTCTGGATGGAGCCCTATCATGGTGGAATCTACAAGTACAGACACTTGGCGAAGCTGCTGCTTACGCGCTGACTTGGGCTGAACTGAAGGAACTCATGCGCAAGAAGTACTGTTCCCGCGCTGAAATTCAGAGATTGGAGACCGAGTTCTGGCATCTGAAAATGGAAGGCCCAAAGATAGCAGAGTATGTTCAGAGATTCCACGACTTGTCGCATGTGGTACCCTACATGGTCACACCTGAGTTCAAGAGAATTGAACGCTTCATTTGGGGGTTAGCTCCTCAAATCATCAGCATGGTGACCTCCTCCAAACCTGCAACTATCACTGAAGCTATTGATTTGAGTGTGGCTCTCACCGAGGAGGCAATTCATTTGAACAAGTTTGATGAAGTGGAGCCTAAGAAGAAGGAGACTCATGTGGAGTCATCTGGAGGAAACAAGAGGAAGTTTTCAAACTTCAAGCAGGGCACCGGGGTGGTGGTTAAGAAAGGAGAGCAGAACGCGCCAGCTCAGGATACAGCTGGTGGTAGGAAGAAAGGAAAGGGATATATGGGTGCACAACCCAAGTGCAACTCATGCCAACGACATCACTCTGGTCGTTGCAGGCTAAGAGTTTGTGAATCATGTGAGAAGACTGGTCATACGAAGGATTTTTGTTGGGCTAGTGCTGGCCGGGGAGGCCAAGGAGGATCTGGGAATATGAATAATCATGGTGGTAATGGAAATCGCCCCCAAGGGAACAATGGAGGTGATGGAAACCGTGTCAACAACGCAAACCAAGCAGGCGCCATGAATCGTAATCAGGGAAACAACCAAGCGGGAAACAATGGTGGGAACGGGCAGAGGCCCGGATGTTTCAACTGCGGTGATGTTGGGCATTACAAGAGGAATTGCCCAGAATTGAACCAAGCCCGCGGAAGGGTTTTCAACATAGAAGCAAGGGAAGCGCGCCAGGATCCCAATGTTGTCACTGGTACGTTCCCTGTAAACCAACGCTATGCATCCGTTTTATTTGATACTGGCGCCGATTATAGCTTCGTATCGTTAGAATTTAAGAATATGCTTGGTTTAGCCGCTAGTAAGTTAGATACTCCGTACTCGATCGAATTAGCAAATGGGAATTTAGTAGAAGCTAATGAGGTGATTCGAGGTTGCGTAATCGAGTTGGGAGAGCGCGAGTTCGCTCTAGATCTACTACCAGTCTAGTTGGGAAGCTTCGACGTGGTAGTAGGGATGGATTGGTTATCGAGTAACAAGGCCGAGATAGTTTGTCATGAGAAAGTCGTTCGTATCCCGACCGATGATGGTGAGACCATTATTGTTCACGGAGAGAAGCGTGAGACGCCGTTGAGGATTATTAGCTGCCTGAAGGCAAGAAAGTGTTTGCAGAAGGGATGTGCTGCCTTTCTGGCACACATTGTAGATAAGAAGGCTGCTGAGCCAAAGATGGAAGACATCCCTGTCGTGAGGGAATATCCAGAAGTCTTTCCAGAAGATTTACCTGGCTTGCCGCCTCAAAGGCAAGTGGAGTTCCGCATTGACTTAGTTCCAGGCGCCGCGCCTGTGGCTAAGGCACCATACAGACTTGCTCCGTCTGAGATGCAGGAACTGTCGACACAACTTCAAGAGTTGTTAGACAAGGGATTCATGTTGGAATTTCCGTGTAACTTTTGGAAAATAATTTTATCAATTTGTCAAACAAACTGAACGCAGCGGAAAACATGTACACGAGGTTCGGTTCTAAACCGTTTCCACCAGTGATCTCATTACAATCAAAATAGGTTAAAATAAAATAAAGAATCGTGACATCCAAGAAAGACACCTTGGTTCAACGAACGATCTCGCTAGATGATCGTTGCCCACGAAATCGAATTTGTTCGTTTGAAACGATTTCAAACGAAACCTTTAAACTAAAGAAAAATAAAGTTCATAAACTTTACTTACCTTTTTGCGTAATTGAAGAAACACGAACTTAAAGAATTACTCCTCTTTCTCTTTTTCTTTTTGGACGAACAAGAACAATGAGGTCAATGAAGTTCCTATACCTTTTTCTCCTTTCTGTTTCTTTATGAACCCTTTTCGAAGCCACCAAACTTTAACTATTTAAAGTTCAATATATATTTGATTTGAGAGTTCTTATGAGACTAGTTAGTCATCCTATTTTTTTTAACTTCCGTATATCAAAACATTTGATAGGTCATAATTGAGATTTTTATGGAAGTATTTAATTTAAAGATATACAAGGATTATGAGTTGTAATCTAATCACAACTCCTCCATAATCATCTCATAATTAAAACTCTCCATTTAATTATCTATATAATTAACAATATATATACGATTTATTATAATTTTATAATATTAATCGGCTCTCCGTAATTATTCCAAATAATTACCCGTTTCCTTCATTACGCTTATAATTTCGTGATCCGGTGATTAACGGTTAAAACACCACTAAATGTTTGTTGCCCAAAGTGTAACTCTTTGGGTCGTACCTTGACAGCAACGTTGAATTATAATCGACAATTGAACATCATATCCAACAATCTCCCACTTGGTCGATTGGCCGATTAAGTTTCAATGTAGACAATAGTGGGTGCCTAGCTGCATCATATTGCCCCCGACAAGGTATGACAAATTTATGTCAACTAATTCTTTGCACTAATCAACCCTTTGGTTATGCAAATATTATAGCCCTGGTTATCGACTCATTTATCCCTCTGTATTGAACACTTGTTGAACATGAGACATGGATCCAATTCATTCTCATATATTATTCAACCATTTCTAATTTCGTACCTGATTTGAAGTGGTTTATCCAACTACTACTAGTTCGAGCGTGGCCACGCGTTAACACCAGTTCAAACCAACGAAAGGCGCCAGAGTGTTTTTCTTCTAAGTATAGAAGTACAGATCCCTTTGGCTACAAACAACTCCCACTAAACTTCAGATCATTCCCAAAACTATCCTTATTACTGCCAGTTACGTACAGCGTTAGATAGAATCAAAGAGCAACCATTCATTTAAGTTAGTTCTAGTATGCACCGCAGGTCTAAGGATACAATGATCGTACCTATTCAAAATGTCTTATGACCAAGATCCATGAAGATCATTTTGAAACGAGTTACGCCCAATATGATTCAACTAATCATATCAGTGAATATGGTTCTCAACACTTTGAGTATCCATGATATGGATCAACCATCTAATTCACAATAGTCTTTTACCAGATTGGTTCTCACGAATCTGATAGACTACGGACATTTTAGAATACAATATTCATAGATACTTAACGTACTAATATTTGAACACAAATATAATAGTTTAAAAGACATTCAACCATTAAATTCAAATAAACATAAAATACTGTTTACAGTTCAAAATGCACCAAATTACTAAATTACAAAATCAGACCCACTGTCTAGCATATCTAAGACCTATACTATTTGCATGCTTCTCGTGTTTCACTTGAGGTATAGGCTTAGTAAACGGGTCCGCTAGATTCTGATCAGTATCAATTTTCTCTACTACGATGTCTCCTCTTTCCAAAACTTCCCGTATGTAGTGGAATTTTCTGAGAATATGTTTCGTGCTGTGATGCGACCTTGGTTCCTTTGCCTGAGCAATTGCACCTGTATTGTCGCAAAATATCTCGATAGGCTTCTGTATGCTTGGTATAACTTCGAGATCAGCAATGAACTTTTTCATCCAAACAGCCTCCTTAGCAGCTTCTGAAGCCGCTATATATTCTGATTCAGTGGTCGACTGGGCCACCACGCTTTGCTTAGAACTCTTCCAAGTTATAGCACCACCATTTAAAGTAAAAACATAGCCTGTCTGAGATCGTGAATCGTCACGATCCGTTTGGAAGCTTGCGTCAGTGTAACATTTTACTTTCAGCTCTTCTTCCAAACCGCCAAATATCAGAAACATATCCTTAGTTCTTTTTAAGTACTTTAGGATATTTTTCACAGCAATCCAGTGACTTTTACCAGGATTCTGTTGATATCTGCTAGTCAAGCTCAGAGCAAACGATACGTCCGGTCTAGTACATAACATGGCATACATGATGGAACCGATAGCAGAGGCATATGGAACCTTTTTCATATCCTCTTTATCTTTGTCCAATTTGGGACACTGATGACTATTCAGTACGGTTCCACTTGCCATTGGCAAGAGACCTTTCTTGGAATCTTGCATCGAAAAACGCCGAATGACCTTATCGATATACGTACTTTGACTAAGTCCAAGTAGCCGCTTAGATCTATCTTTATAAATCTTTATTCCTAGAATATAAGCAGCTTCTCCAAGATCCTTCATTGAGAAACATTTACCAAGCCAGGATTTAACGTCCTGCAGCATCGGGATATTGTTTCCAATGAGAAGTATGTCATCTACATACAGGATTAGAAAAGTAATAGAACTCCCACTTGCCTTCTTGTAAACACACGGCTCATCTTCGTTTTTGATAAAACCAAATTGTTTGATTTTCAGATCAAAACGAAGATTCCAGGTTCGAGATGCTTGTTTCAATCCATAAATGGATTTATTTAACTTGCAAACTTTCTTAGGATTCTTAGGATCTACAAAACCTTCAGGTTGCTCCATATAGACATCTTCGGTAAGGTGTCCATTTAGGAACGCGGTTTTGACATCCATTTGCAATATCTCGTAGTCATAATACGTGGCTATGGCAAGTAGAATCCTAATAGACTTAAGCATGGCTACTGGCGAGAAGGTTTCCTCATAATCAACTCCTTGAGTCTGAGTAAATCCTTTAGCAACCAACCGAGCCTTATAGGTTTGCACATTTCCATCCATGTCTGTTTTCAACTTGAAAACCCATTTACTTCCTACAGTCCGACATTCGGGAGGAAGTTCAACCAAATCCCAGACTTGGTTGTCATACATGGATTGCATCTCGACGCCCATGGCTTCGAGCCATTTTTCAGATTCGTTACCTGAAATCGCAGCTTTGTAGGTTGAGGGCTCTTCTTGATCTATTATCAAGACGTACCTATCAGGTGAATACCGATTAGGTTCATGACGATCCCTCGTACTTCTGCGGACGCCTAGTGTTACATCAGATTCCTGAATCCTCTCAGGTTCAGGTTCAACAATATTTTGTTGAGAGGCAGATTCGACTATTGGTTGATTAATTTGTGGTTCTCGAATTTCCTCAAGATCCACAAGATTATCTCCAATTCCTCGCGCCATAAGCTCATCCTCTAGGAATGTTCCTCGACGCTTAGTGAAAACTCTATTTTCAGCAGGATTATAGAAATAATAACCAACCGGGTATGCATATCCAATGAAAACAACTTTTTCACCCCGAGGATCAAGTTTGTCCGAAGACTCACTGGTAACATAAGCGTTACATCCCCATATGCGAAGGTAAGAGACTTTAGGTCGTTTACCATGCCACATCTCATATGGTGTCTTTTCTACCTTTTTAGTAGGAGCAATATTTACAAGACGTGTAGCAGTTTCAAGAGCATAACTCCAAAAGGAGTGTGGTAAGTTTGTACGACACATCATTGATCGAACCATATCTAATAAGGTTCGATTTCTCCTCTCAGATACACCATTGAGTTGTGGTGTTCCAGGTGGAGTTAGTTGGGATATAATCCCACACTTCTTGAGATGTTCATCAAACTCTTGATTAATGTATTCACCACCTCGATCGGATCGAAGTGCCTTAATCGTTTTCCCTAGTTGATTTTGTACTTCATTTTGGAATTCTTTGAACTTTTCAAAGGTTTCATGTTTAAACTTCATAAGATAAACATATCCATATCTACTATAATCATCAGTAAATGTAACGAAGTATCTTTCCCCGTTCCTTGACATAGTCCTGAATGGACCACATACATCAGTATGTATGAGTCCTAACAGGTCTTTGGCCCTTTCACTAGTTCCGGTAAAAGGGGCCTTAGTCATCTTGCCACTTAGACAACATTCGCATAAATCATAAGTCTCCTGACCCGTGGATTCTAGAATCCCTGCGGTCGGGAGCTTCCTCATGCGATTAATGTTAATATGGCCAAGACGACAATGCCAACGATATGTTTGATTAAAACTAGTTTTAACACGTTTAGAGGAAAGAGAGCATACCATATTATTTGATCTATTGTTAGAAGTATCTATTTCATAGACACCATTGTGAGGCTTAGCCTCAAAATAGAACACACCATTTAAAAATGCAGAAATGCTACCATTAACAATATCAAAAGCATAATTAAAACCTTGTTCTCTTAAAGCAGAAACAGAAATAATATTCTTAGTCAAACTAGGAACATAAAAAACATTGTCTAAAGTAATAAACAATCCAGAAGGTAATTCAAGAATAAATTCTCCAACTGCCTTCACAGCAACATTCTGCCCGTTCCCAACGTGCAGCTCTAAGTCACCCTGCTTCAGCTTCCTAATCCTTTTTAGTCCATCAAATCATTACAAATGTGAAAACCACATCCAGTGTCAAACACCCAAGATTTGCTCGAAAAGGAAAATAGATCAATAACATGTATACCTGAGGATTCTCCAATCTGCAGCTTCTTAAGCTTCAACTCAGCCAGGTACTTGGGACAATTCCTCTTCCAATGCCCGATCTCATCACAGTGAAAACACTTGGCATCTTTATGAGGCTTTGCCTTCGGAGTGGCAACCTTTTTGCCTTTGCCCTTGTCTTGCTTACTCGCCTTGCCTTTTCCCTTGGATTGCTTCTTCTTGGTAATTCTTCCTTCCCTGATCGCCAGCACTGGATTGCCCTTAGTTGGGATGTTTGTCTCAGCAGTTTTTAGCATCTGATGCAACTCTGGGATCGTTCTTTCCCACCCATTCATGTTATAGTTCATTACGAACTGATGATATGAATTGGGTAGCGAGTTAAGGATCACATCCGTAGCTAACTCATTACTAAGGGGTGCGTTCAGACGCTCCAGTTGATCAACAAAAGACTTCATTTTCAGTACGTGAGTACTGACCGAAGTACCTTCCTGCATGCGACATGTAATGAGAGATCTCATCACCTCAAAACGCTCATGACGAGCTTGCTGCTGAAACATGTTTTTCAGCTGCTCACTCATCTCATATGCGCCTAAGTTTTCCAGATTCTTCTGAAGTTCTGGAATCATCATAGCAAGCATAAGACATGTCACATCTTGGGAATCATCAACATGTTTTTCCCATGTCCTGCGGGCTGGACCCGTATTAGCAGCAGGTGCTTCGGGAATTGGTCCTTCAAGGACATAAGCCTTTTTCTCCGCCCTGAGAACAATTTTCAGGTTGCGGTACCAATCCACGAAGTTAGAATTATCAAGTTTAGCATTTTCAAGGATGGACTTAAGCGAGAATTTGGTGTTATCAGAATTGTTTGTAGACATCTGTAGAATTTAGAAGAAAATTTTATCAGTAATTTTCATGCATTAACCTAATTCAATTTTGACCCAAGATATACAAAATTTTAGGAATTAGGATGAGATCCCATCTCCCCATAACTCAGTGAATGGACTTAGCACTCTTCACTGGCATAGATTGAAGGGTAGGTGACGATCACCAATTGTGTCAACTACACAATTCTCGGTTTGGGGTCGCATGACGAGTGTTGTCAAGCATTGGTACGTTAACCCCAACTACACCCACTTTCACAACCGTAGAAGACGAATGCAGGGTAAACACTAACATTCGCTCTCGTGTCGCAAAAGTGATATTTGTCCTCAAATCAGAAATGTAGCCCGGCCCATGTAAGCATGGAAATCGCGGAACTACCCCTAACCAAAACCGTAGGCCTGGATGCAGGGTAAACACTAGCACCAGGGGTTCAGATAGATCAGTTCGGGTGTTCTTAATTTAGGGTGGCGTAGAATATCGATTTTAATTTGGGTTATATTTTAAAATTACCAGTTCGGGTCGTTTTAAAATACTTGTACGGCCTATGGCATGAACATAGGCTATACAATTCCTTTGTAAAAATCATTTTTACGTTTTAATTTGTGACGACTTGAAACACCTTTCAATCACTCGACCGATTAATTTTAAATACCCTATTTAATCTAAGTTGGTCGTGTCGCAAATTTATTTTAATTAATAACTTTTATTAATTACGGTTTTCAAATTAACTTTTAATTTTGTAAAACCAATTTTGATTTTTTGTATTTTAAAATAAACTGTTTATTTTAATTACCTATCCAATACTTAATAAACCTTTTATTAAAATTGTCGTTTTAATGATCGTGTATTAGTTACTAATTTTATGGCGTAATAAACATCTCATGGCAAAACACGAAATAAATAAATAAATATGCAATTCCGGGTTCATAATATGTTCGGTTCGTTCGAGCCCAAGAACGTGAACCGAGCCCATTAAGTGTAGCACAAACCCTTTTGTGCTCCCACTTAATCTTAGATCCAATCCAAAAGAAAAACTTTAATATAAAGAAAAATTAAATTTCCTTTAGATATTGTAACTAAAAGACTTAACAAAATTTTAACTTTATTTTAAAATAAAGTGTTTAGTTACGTTTTTTTTAATATTTTAGTTTGGTATATATTAAAAATAATTATTTTAATATATTCGTTTTTCTTTAAACTAATTTAACGCGTGTAGCTCCAAAAACTAATTTAGTACACGTGTTATGAAAAACGATTCTAGACCCGGATTTGCATACTACGATCATTAAGCTAAACGAAATAGGTTAAGGCCAAATATTTTGTCAAAAGGTACTTTGACAAGTGTTCATGTTTGGCCTTAATAAAACTTGCCTATAACTATTATACGTGACAGGATCCTATGCCAAATCTACTCGATTTTAAGCATGCAATCCTATAACTATTTTATAGATCTACAAACACATCTATAAAATAACCTACTTTGATTTGTAAGGTGGCTCTGATACCACTGTTGGAATTTCCGTGTAACTTTTGGAAAATAATTTTATCAATTTGTCAAACAAACTGAACGCAGCGGAAAACATGTACACGAGGTTCGGTTCTAAACCGTTTCCACCAGTGATCTCATTACAATCAAAATAGGTTAAAATAAAATAAAGAATCGTGACATCCAAGAAAGACACCTTGGTTCAACGAACGATCTCGCTAGATGATCGTTGCCCACGAAATCGAATTTGTTCGTTTGAAACGATTTCAAACGAAACCTTTAAACTAAAGAAAAATAAAGTTCATAAACTTTACTTACCTTTTTGCGTAATTGAAGAAACACGAACTTAAAGAATTACTCCTCTTTCTCTTTTTCTTTTTGGACGAACAAGAACAATGAGGTCAATGAAGTTCCTATACCTTTTTCTCCTTTCTGTTTCTTTATGAACCCTTTTCGAAGCCACCAAACTTTAACTATTTAAAGTTCAATATATATTTGATTTGAGAGTTCTTATGAGACTAGTTAGTCATCCTATTTTTTTTAACTTCCGTATATCAAAACATTTGATAGGTCATAATTGAGATTTTTATGGAAGTATTTAATTTAAAGATATACAAGGATTATGAGTTGTAATCTAATCACAACTCCTCCATAATCATCTCATAATTAAAACTCTCCTTTTAATTATCTATATAATTAACAATATATATACGATTTATTATAATTAACAAGTTAATTATAATATTAATCGGCTCTCCGTAATTATTCCAAATAATTACCCGTTTCCTTCATTACGCTTATAATTTCGTGATCCGGTGATTAACGATTAAAACACCACTAAATGTTGTTCGTTGCCCAAAGTGTAACTCTTTGGGTCGTACCTTGACAGCAACGTTGAATTATAATCGACAATTGAACATCATATCCAACAATTCATCCGACCAAGCTTCTCGCCTTGGGGAGCTCCAGTTTTGTTTGTCAAGAAGAAGGACGGTAGTTTCCGTATGTGTATTGACTACAGAGAGTTGAACAAGCTGACGATCAAGAATAGGTATCCCCTGCCAAGAATCGATGATCTGTTTGACCAACTACAAGGTTCAAGCTTTTATTCAAAGATCGATCTTCGATCTGGATACCATCAGCTACGGATACAGGAGGAGAGTATCCCGAAGACAGCCTTCAGAACCCGATATGGACACTACGAGTTTCTCGTTATGCCATTTGGTTTGACAAACGCACCTGCAGTATTCATGGATTTGATGAATCGAGTTTGTAAGCCGTACCTGGATAAGTTTGTGATTGTATTCATCGATGATATTTTGATTTATTCAAAGACGAAGGATGAGCACGAGCAGCATTTAAGAGCTATTCTGGAGCTGCTAAAGAAGGAACAGTTGTACGCCAAATTCTCTAAGTGCGAGTTTTGGCTACGAGAAGTGCAATTCCTTGGGCACGTGGTGAATGGAGATGGAATCCACGTGGATCCCACCAAGATCGAGGCGATCAAGGATTGGGAAACGCCAAAGACGCCAACCGAGATTCGGCAATTCTTGGGTTTGGCTGGCTATTACCGCAGATTCATCGAGAACTTTTCAAAGATCGCTCAACCATTGACGCTCCTCACGCAGAAAGACAAGAAGTTTGATTGGGGAATCAAACAGGAAGAAGCATTTCAGATATTGAAAGATAAGCTTTGCAACGCGCCAATCTTAGCCCTACCGGAAGGTACAGATGATTTTGTGGTATACTGCGACGCATCGCGTCAAGGATTGGGTTGCGTGTTGATGCAACGCCAGAAGGTTATTGCTTACGCGTCACGCTAGCTGAAAGTTCATGAAAAGAACTATACCACACATGACTTGGAACTCGGCGCAGTAGTTTTTGCTTTAAAAATCTGGAGACACTACCTTTATGGTACGAAGTGCACAATCTTCACAGATCACAAGAGCCTCCAACATATATTCAACCAGAAGGAGTTGAACATGAGGCAAAGACGATGGGTAGAACTGTTGAATGACTACGACTGCGAGATTAAGTATCATCCAGGGAAGGCGAATGTGGTCGCCGATGCCCTAAGCCGAAAAGAGAGGATCAAGCCCATAAGGGTTAGGGCTTTGGAAATGATTATTCAGACCGATCTTTCTTTGCGCATCCGTGCCGCGCAAAAAGAGGCTCTCAAGGAAAGAAACCTTGAAGAAGAGTATCTCCGTGGGATGGAGAAGTTATTGGTACCAAACAGGGAAGGAACGTTGTGTTTTGAGAAAAGGATTTGGGTTCCTCTGTTTGGTGGTTTAAGGAAGGTTATTTTCGATGAAGCTCACAAATCGCGGTACTCTATCCACCCTGGAGCGGATAAGATGTACCAGGATCTTAAAGGTTACTATTGGTGGCCTAGGATGAAAGGCGATGTGGCTGTTTATGTGAGCAAATGTTTAACTTGCGCCAAAGTTAAGGCGGAATACCAGAAGCCTTCGGGACTTCTGCAGCAACCAGAGATTCCCAAGTGGAAATGGGAACAAATCTCTATGGATTTTATTACGAAGTTGCCAAGAACGCCAAGAGGCCATGACACTATTTGGGTAATAGTGGACCGCTTAACGAAGTCAGCACACTTCCTACCTATCCGAGAGAAGGATAATACGAGCAAACTGGCCGAAATTTACATGAGAGAGATTGTTACACGCCATGGAGTACCTCTCTCGATTATCTCCGATAGAGACGGAAGGTTCGTATCGAGGATATGGCAATCCTTCCAGGAAGCTTTTGGCTCAAAGTTGAATCTGAGCACTACTTTTCACCCGCAGACCGACGGCCAAAGCGAGCGGACGATTCAGACATTGGCGGACATGCTGAGAGCATGTGTGATGGATTTGGGCGGTAGCTAGGATAAGCATTTGCCTTTGGTTGAGTTCTCATACAACAACAGCTACCACACCAGTATTGGTGCCGCGCCATTCGAAGCTTTATATGGGCGCAAGTGCAGATCACCGCTTTGTTGGGCTGACGCAGGTGATAGACAGTTGGTTGGTCCTGAAATGGTACAGGAAACCACAGATAAGATCGCACAGATACGGGACCGCATCAGTGCGGCTCGTGACCGGCAGAAAGCCTACGCGGATCGAAGCAGGAAACCTCTAGAGTTTGAGGTTGGTGAGATGGTTTTGTTGAAGGTATCACCCTGGAAGGGGGTGGCACGCTTTGGGAAGCGTGGAAAGTTGAATCCGAGGTATATTGGACCGTTCAAGATCTTGGAGAGAATCGGGTTAGTAGCATACAAGTTGGACCTACCTGCCGAACTGAATGGCGTTCACGATACATTCCATGTATCCAATCTGAAGAAGAGTCCAACACAAGTTACCGTTGCCATTCCCACCGACGAAATTCATGTTGACGACACGCTCCATTTCGTTGAAGAACCTGTTGAGGTCACGGATTGGAAAGTAAACAAGACCCGCCGGAGCAGTGTCAAACTCGTCAAAGTTCGTTGGAATGCTAGACATGGTCCTGAATTCACCTGGGAGCGTGAGGACCGAATGAAAGAGAAATACCCCCACTTATTTCCTGAGAACCCTGCTTCTACAAGCAGAGCTTAAAATTTCGGGACGAAATTTTTCTAACGGGGGGAGAATGTGACAACCCTCACTAAACCAGGTACCCGTACGATTTAATTAATAATTAATTGCTGCTTAATTACTGTGCTTAACTGAAATTGCTGATGAACTGCTACTTGATTTCTAGTACTTGTATATTCCTGCATCATACTTTGATTGCCGTCACTACATTATTTACAAGTTGAACCTTAGTGACAAACATGATGCACTAAAGCACAGTAGCATTAGAACGGATAACCTATTGAACATGCTGATAAAGCCAGCATCAGGCAGACACTGCCTCTAAAGGCCTGTATGAGCCAGAATTATTTTACTACACCCATAGTGTGTGTCGGGATACAAGGGTTGTAGAACTGCGTCTCTAGGAATAAGATATAATGACTGGATGTGCCTAAAACGTACTCTAAGCACGAAACACAGCACTTTATTTAACATACCAGCTTCTGGCTAACTAATAAAGTGCCAAAACATGAGGAAAATATTCCTGACACTTTGTAAAATAAATTGTGTCACTAAAAGTATTATTTACGACACCTAAAAGCTTACTTAAGCACTTTAACGGATTACTATCCAACCGAACAACCGGACTATACCCGGAACATGAAAATATTGACAATAATATTATTGGTCTTTTTCTGAGCCAGTTAGAGTCCCTGAACACCCTAACACCCGCATTAAAGCACAACATGTGACTAACCGAGTTAACCTCTAAATCTAACTTGGTTTAAAGTAACTAAACTCTAACTATCCACTTGAAATCGAACCAAGACCCCCCCCCCCATTGAGATCGGCCAACTAGAGGGGAACACAAGGGTACAAAAGTTTGATTATTTTATTGTTTATGCCTAATATCAAGAGGACATGTAATCCATTGGACGATGACCTTGATTTTGTCTATAAATACCTAGCCTAAACACACAAGAGATTAATCACTCACTAAACCACTCACACACACTCTCTTGCCCTCCCTTGGCTCTCGGCCGAACCCACACATCCAACCATTTTCGGCTTTTGATCTCTTCATTCCAAGCATACATAAGTCTTTCGGGTCACGCATTAGGAGTCTTGGAGTAAACGGAAGTGGAAGGACCCCGTTATCTTGCTTTTATCCACCACATTTTCGCCTAGATTCTTCCCTAGCCCCGAGCTAGAGGTATAACACTTAAAACTCATACTCGGATCATTCTAAGGTGGTTAATAAGATTTGTAACGGTTAAAATGCGGAAACTTATCTTTTGAATCTTTAAAGTCTACTAAAACATGAAGATTGATGGTTAAAAGCTTAATACTTGTGTAAAAGTTGTAGTACTTGAAAGATGTGATTATTTAGGCCCGATCTACGTTGTGGTAGCTCGGATCATCGTTTAACCCGACTTTGTTAAGATCATAGATCTTGACATAAGCTTGTTTCTATCAGTACAAGGGTTAAAAGGTGAAACTCTACCACACGAGAAACATGAACTTGTGTAAAAGTATTTTTACTCGTAAAATAGTGTTTAAAACTAGCGGATCTACGTATCTGCAAGTGGTATATTCAAAGGACCAAGTGTCGAGAAAATCATGTTTTCTAAAAGACGGATAACACACTAACAAATATGATTTTTACAAACCACAAGTGTATAAACACTTGTGAAATGAAAAGTTTCGACAAAATAACAATCTTTGAGAAAGATGATGGGAAGTTGTAAAGGATGATTTATTCTAAAAACGAGGTTTTTACAAGATTAAGCTACTTTATATAAAGATCCACCAAATATAACGGGATCTACACTATAGTTTTCAGAAAAACTACAAGTTCATGTGAACATGCGATTTACATACTTGTCGACTAGTTTGATGTGTCAGAAATTGTTTGATTGACTAAAGGAGTGTTGAAATGATTTTGTAAAAGAAAATGATACGCTTGAAAGCGTGGCCACCTCCAGTTACAGGGGAAACTCTGGCGAAATTTTTCTAAAATCTAACGCTTAGAATTATTTACAAGTGTTAGAACTATTTTTGATATGATTTCCAAATATATTTCGCCACAACTTTATTTACAAATATTCGGAGGTGGGATTTTCACAAAACTAAACGTGATAAATATGTATTGGGTAAATATAATTTTTCACAACACTGTTTATGATTATTTTGTGAAAATACACAAATATTATTTTTAGAGTAAAAATAATATTTGCAAACGTTGACGAATCCAAAATAATACAAACGCTTTTACGATAAACATATAAGTTACACCGGTAATTATTATTACCACTTAATCGTTAAAACGTAACTTACGCATTATACGGAAATATTCATGAATGCGTATTTTGTCAACGCATTATTTTGGAAGTATTATGTGAAGTGAAAATATAATGTTTTTGAGAAAAATATTTATATTTTGGAAGTAGAAGTAAAAATATATTAAGTGGGACTTAATGATATAATACAAATACACATGTATTAAATCCCCCATCCTTGGGAAGGAGATTAATTACCAAAGTACATGCAAAATATAAACACGAAATAGTTGTCTAACTATTTCCCAAAAACTTAAACTATAAAGCTAAGGCACGGCCATCCGTCTAATAGAATTAGCACATGTAGGTCGTTGCACAGCTGCCTAACATTCGGAGTACTTGGTATAGCGACGCACTGACTGTAAGTTCATGTCCCCCTTTTCTCTTAACTGTTTTCAGTTTTCTAAACTGCGGGGGTGAAATACATGTTACTATGATTATGAGTACTTTTTACATGGTATGGTTAGCGTAAGGAGGTTTACTACTTAGATCATGTGAGTGGGTAGGCGGAAACTTGAGGCCATTAATCCTCATTGTAGGACCGAGGGACAGGAGCGGTAGATCTATCTGGGTGTAGCGAGCCCAGCCCCAGGTCCAGCATAACGGACCTCGGGGTGACTTAGTGCCCGACGCATAAATCCGCTAGGTTTGAGTCTTCCTACTTGCACTTCACACATATCAATGGCCTTGCAAACCATTGGTGATCTCTTTTTCCTTATTTGCTACATACCAGGGTTTTTGATAAATGCAATGGTTTATTTACTCACTTTCGCATGAACTCGCTCAACATTATTGTTGATTTTTCAACTTACATGTATTTCAGGGAATTAAAGATCTGGCACGGTATGGCATGTTTTCCGCTGCATTAGTCACCGAGGTCATCCAGGGTTTGGGGAATGTGACTCTTTCCTGGACAAGTCACAGTCCTTAAACCATGTTTATGTTATGTTTGGTGTTTGTAATGTTTGGACAAGTTTATGGTTGATAGGGTGTTAACCCGTTAAGACAATGTTATGGTATTTTTATTTTAATGGATGATCTTGCATATTTTAATTCATATAGCTTGGTTATGATTAAGCTATGGTATTAAGAAGTCACACCAAATTAACCACGCTTCCGCAAAGCCAGGGTGTGACACTATCCGGGAACAAAAAATGAAAACTTGGGGACTATTCGGGTAGTTTTAGAAAGTTGGGGACTATAGGTGAAAAAAAGCGAAACCACAGGGACTATCCGGGCATTTTTCTCTTTTTAAATATATTTGCAGGGTTAAGTTTAGTTTTGAGTAAACTTCCGTTTTGCTCCCTGTGGTTTAGTCACTTTAACGGTTTTACCCCAAACCTTTAAAAATAGTCATTTTCCTCCCTGATCTATTTAACCTATATCTATTTTGTTCCCCGCCTCTAACGACATCCATTTGCAACGTTAAAAACAATTACATGCCCCTCACATGAGGGGCATTTTAGTCTTTTCCCATATTTTTGATATTTTATTATTGAGTAAACTGCAATTTTACCCCCTGAGGTTAGGGGTCATTGGCACCCTTACCCCCCCCTAAGGAAATAATTGCAATTTTACCCCCCACTGTTCACTGTTATGTCGCAACCTTACCCCCCGGCCTCAGTCAACGGTAGTTTGACCCTTATAGGTAAGGGTATTTTGGTAATCTTACCCTATATTTATTATTATTATTATTAGTATTATTTTTATTTATAAAATCAAATTATAATCATCATCTTCAACCGTTCAGTAGAACTAAAGCACTCAGGCATTGAAACGGACCAAATTTGGTGTTTAAAGAGGTTACAGCGTGGAGAAACTTAGGGCTAACAACAAGGAACAAAAACAACAAGATCCGAGCCAGATCTGGTCGTATAAATAATGCCCCCACCATTTGACTATCAGATCGAAACTCACCATCCAAGATCTGAGCTAGAACTGGTCACAGGCAGCACTAGTTTCTCGCATGTTGCAGGGGTAGTCATATATGGTGGTGGGTTGATGTATGCTGGTATGGATTTGTGTTAGAAAATCTTTTTGGTTGATTGTTTTACATATTAAAATTGAACGGGAAAGTGAAGAAAGGGAGGTGTTTGTAATCTAAGAATATTTAAAGATAACAATTGTGTCACATGTGGTCCACTAGATCACCGCCTCTATCATCTTTATGATCCACCACCATAGTTTGTTGGGTGTTTCCTCTCTCACGGAGGTGGATGAAGCGGTGGATGGATACTTGTGTGTTGGGGGTGGATGTTCAGATTAGATGGTGGTTTGTAGAAATGCTTGATACTGGTGTGACGGAGGTGGATGGTGGTTTGCGGTGATGATGTATGCTGGTGTGGAGGAGGTGGATGGTGGTTTCTTGGGTGAGGTATTTTGATAGTCAGAGATAAAAGGGGAAGAAGATTGGATTGTTGTTTTAAACAAATGGTGGTGAAATTTCTTGTTTTAAACAAATGAAGATGATGATCTTGAGATTATGAGATTTGATTTGGGGTTCTGTTTGTGGTGGCTGGAGGTGGCGGTGGTGGTTGTGGTGGTGAATGGCGGTGGTAGTGGTGGCAGGGGGTAATATCACAGAGTGCACAAAACACAGGGGGGGTAATATGAAAGGGCATTATAGTCATTTCAAGTTATAGTCAACAGATTAGTCAACAAATTTGAGGCTGAGGGGTAAGGTTGCGACATAACAGTGAACAGTGGGGGGTAAATTTGCAATTATTTCCTTAGGGGGGGTAAGGGTGCCAATGACCCCTAATCTCATGGGGTAAAATTGCAGTTTACTCTTTATTATTATATATAATAATACATATATAAAAGCAGACATACAATTTATCTCTCTATATTTTCTCTCTCTACATGCTCACTCCTCCATCAATCAGCCTCCCCACCAACAACCACCATCCTGCACCATCACCTACCGGCCACCGCTAACCACCACCTGCCGACACCACCCACCACCCTACTAACCATCTGCTCCTCCTCATTCGGCTACTCAACAACTGAAACCCAATAACTTCCAACACAGGCAAATCAAAAACTACCTTACAATTCACCAAACATAAATTTGGAAAACAAGAAAACAAAACAGGGCATGGGCCATGGCTTTTTTGCACAAAATAACAAGTCCTTTCAATTGTTCTTCTTCCTGCAAACCCCCAATAAACAAGAAGCAAGAACTGAATCAAAATGTGGCATTATCGTCGTCCATTTCAATTTCAAAAAGATCATCAGCAGCAACAACAACAATTCTGATATCAGTGACCCTAATTTCAAACCCTCAACAGTCGGTGACCAGAGAAAGTCGCAACAGAAAGGCCACTGATGTGGAAAAAGTAGTTCAACTAAATAAACTAAAATTACCCTAAATTAAGATTCAAGTAATAAAAATCTAGACTCTCTAACCTGACTAAACTACTCACCGGCAAGTGAACCGGTCGACTCTAGCACAGAAAAGTAAGTCCGGATATCGAACCCACAAGGACTCTAATGAATTACGTTAACGACTCTATTTAGATTAAACACTGACACGACTTAATAATTATTATGTTTTAAGGGGGGTTTTACTAAAATCCTAAAATTGCAATAAAAAAATGAAATTAAACTAAGACACGAACGAAGACTAAGGTTTGATTCAGATGAGATTAACGACTACCTAGACTTGAATCCAGTTTAACTAAGAATGGACTTCTAACGGTATTATTGTTGTATGGAGCCGGGATCGAAAAATACTAAACCTTAAGGTATTTCAATGCTAAGACTTCCCGACCCTTCTCAGGAAGAAACCTAGGAAACCCTACAAGGCTGTTGTGAATACCGACTGTTAGATTTCCTCTCAGTCCTCTAACGATTCTTAAAGTGCCCTAATACGACTATCTACCTCTCAGCGCGACAATCTAAGGCAATTCTAAGTTCTAACTTGGTTTACTAGACACAAATGCAATTAGGGAACTAAAACCGACTTCTCTCAAAATATATCTTAGCTATATATTGCAATGAGACCTAATAACTAACTCGAGCCTCTCAGCGATAAGTTAAGCAGAATATTTAATTCTAATTGTATTTTAATTACTGTTTCTAAGGCTATTGGCTAATTTACCCAAAGATCACCTAAACCCGCAAGGATGCAAATAATCAACACAGATCTATTATTTGAAAGACATTCACCAAAATCTATGTGAAACAGTAAATAATCAACAACCAAAAGTAAATACACATACGCACCAAATTAGAAATTCTAGAACACTTTACTTTCAAAGATCAATCCATAACAAACAATAAAAACCATTAAAAGATCCAAACTTTAATCAAACCATCATCTAATCTTGGTAGTATCTAGGGTTTAGCCAAGAAACATGATGTCTAACATAAACAAATCAAGTTCAAAACAAGAATTCATTGGAAAATATTGAAAACATGAAATTAAAGAAAACCGGGAGATAAAACCCGAACAATCTTCACTTCCACGCTCCAAGCTTCAACTGGATGATTCCCGCTAGCCAAAACGCTCCGAAAACCGTAAAATATGCTCTAAAAATCGCCTCAGGGTTCTTCAGTTCGTAACTAGGGTTTTGTGGAAGTTTATGAAGTATAAATATGTTTGGAATAAAGATCCAGCAACAAAAATCATTTTTTTCCGGAAATTACCCCTGGGTGTCACGCGACGGGGTCTTCAGCATATCCTCCATGCTACACCTAGCCCCAAAACTCAGCAAATCCTTCCCAAGGGTCTAGGTGTTGCATGTAGCTCTTTGCTTGAGGGGGAGGTGTAGCACCTAGGCCCCATTTTCACAGAAAGTTACGAATTTTCACAAGCTTCAACATCCCAAAAATTCCAAAAATTATTCTAACTCTTTTTTACTTGTTCCAAGACTTAGTGTTTCATCATTGTAGCTCGTTTTCACTCCATTTTCATCAACTTTATGCATCGAGACCTGGAAAAAGAGAATATGATCAATAGCACGTAATTCTAAATAAAACTAAACTATAAACAACGATAATTTATACAAACTATACACGAATAAAGGATGTATTTTGCAATACATCAAATATCCCCACACTTGCTCTTTTTTCGTCCTCGAAAAAGAATTATGCAACGGAATCAGAGACGAATAATCACTTGGGTCAAAAAGTGTTTATATCTTATTAAAACCAAGACTTGCATTAGCCGCGATTACGAATATACTTATCCCTTTAAACCCGAATCTAATCCTAAACCCTTATCATGTACATTTAAGTGCGGTCAATCCACCTAGGGTCTCACACTAGAATTTACGGTCCACCTACTCCCACCTCAAGCTTATAGGACTAAGAGAACGATCACTGGACCAATTCCCAACCGTCTTATATCAAAACCAAGAGAGTTTACAATCAAATTTTTTTTTCTTTTTCCATTTTTTTTTCAATCGTGAGACTAGACAATGCTTTCCCTAACCAAGAGGCAATCCGGCTGTAGAGTCGCTATCCCCAACCACAGATTACTTAAGCTTCGGTACTTTTTTTTTCTTTTCTTTGCACGGTCGATTTCACACACCGTAGCGGTAATCTTGCTGTAGAGTCGCTATCCCCAGCTCAGACTACATAGGAATGCATTACTTTCATTTAGTTTCTAGCTCACTTCTTATTCTATTTTTTTTCGCATGATCACAAACTCTAACAGTTTTAACTTATAACGGTGCCCCTTATACTATTATTGGCGGTTTTAATTTCCCATATTTCCCAGGCGAAAACCCACTAGCAGACCGACATTTAAGGTATATTAGATCAAAGGGACTTAAAACCAAACCCGGACCTATCCACATATCCCTAACTAGACGCAAGCTCGATTTATTATATTCTCATATTATTATTATTTAACCCAAGCAAAAATTCACCTTTTCTATCATTTTCCGTTTTATTTTGCAAACTTCTCATATCGAAGGACATTTTCTGATTTTTCAATTTTTTTTGGATTTTTTTTTATTTTTTTTATTTTTTTTGTATTTTTTTAAGACTCGATTATTTACATGTATCCCATCCCAACACTTGAAGATTGCATTGTCCCTAATGCAAGAATGGAAATACAACTCAACAATTACCTAAACACTAAAACGAAAGACGAAATAAATAAATAAATAAATACAAAAATACAAGGGAAACGACTTAGCTGATTAATAACAACGCGTATGCTCCAAATCTCTCGTCCCATCCTGCTCAATCGTATAGCATTTTGGTCGCGATCGGCTTTGAGTCTTACACTGGTACGCTTGATAAATGCCTTATATTTGAACAACAGCCCCAAACTCACCCGAATGGAGATTGTGTACGGGTGGTACATATTCAAATCTGCATAACCAAAAAGAAGCACAAACCAAAGCAATACCGACTCTAAAAAAACGACTCAAGAACCACTAGTTTAGACTCATGATACAAAATAAACAACTCAATAACCAAGTAAACACGAAAACACAAAACACGAAAAAGCACTAAAACTACGATAAAGACTCAAAATCTACAAACTCTACAAGTGTGCTATCAACTTTTCTAACACTCACGGAGGATCATGTAGACGCAGCTCACCTCCATACCAAACCTCACGGGCTGTAGCACCATCATACCTATTATTATCCGAATCTATCCAAACACCCGCATACCTGTCACAACCTCTCAAACCATCATCCGGCGGTTTGAACTTATACATTTCAAACCTAAATTTGTCCCCACACTGAGCCTTGCTCAGTGCTTCTATCTTAGATTCTAAGCACTTTACCCTTTTTTCAAGATCATATACTCTCCTATCGGGTGGATCCCTACACTTGGGTCCTATCGCTTCCTCCAAATTAGGACCGCTTACCACCTCTTTCTCACTTCTCTCATCTTCCTCCAACAACCTACCCTTCTCTCCCTCCTCTAACTTAGACGAAATAATGACGGGAAAATCAGAACCCTCACCTATGAAAGCGTACTCCAAGTGGGATGGAAGAACTTTGAGTTCTAATGGGGCGGGTTTCTCTAATGGTGTGCTCTCAACCTCACTTTTCACTTCACTCAACTCTAGCACTTCGGGGACCCACTCGTTCTCTTCTACTTCCTCACTCTCATTTGCAACCTCCTCTACCTTATGAACTACCTCATCTAACTTACCCTTAACTAAATCAGCTCCACTAATATAGTCAAAGCAATGGTCGACACATGATAAGAAAGACTCTATGAAATAGACCGAATGACAAGGACTACTGAGATCATCGGAACCACTAGGGTGTTCCATGGAGCGTGCTATCTCGAAAGTAACTCTCTCCTCACCGACTTGAACTGTGATTTTCCCGTCAAAGACATCTATGATGGCCTTGGCGGTACACAAGAATGGGCGTCCTAGAATGATAGGAACCTTCTCGTCGGCTTCCATATCAAGAACGACAAAGTCCACGGGAAAGACGAATTTATCCACTTTAACTAGAAGGTTTTCAATTATACCACGTGGATACTTAACGGATCTATCGGCTAAAGACAACGACATGCGTGTAGGGGACAACTCTCCTAAACCTAACCTCTCATAGATGGAATAAGGCATTAAGTTTATACTTGCTCCTAGATCGGCTAGGGCCCTACACTCGGTATCACTCCCAAACAAGCATGGGATGGTAAAAAGGCCCGGATCCGTCAATTTTTCCGGGACCGTGTTCAACACTACGGCGGAACACCCTCCACTAAGGGGGATGTTAGAAACCTCTCCTAACCTATCCTTACGTTTTAGAAGATCTTTTAAAAATTTTGCATATTTCGGCATTGATTGAAGAGCTTCTATAAAAGGAAGGTTGATTCTAAGTTGCTTAAAGATCTCTAAAAATTTCCCGTACTCTTTGGAATAGGTTTTGTTTTTAAGGCGGGAGGGAAACGGAGCACGGGAAATATCAACATTGGGTGATGGAACAACTTGAATGGGCCGTTTTTCTAAACTCTTCTCACTTGAAGGCCCCCCGGTGTGTGCGGTACTTGCTGGGATTAACCTAGGTTGCACTTTACCGGGCGCCTCCATTTCAATCTCCTCATCTACTAGGTCCTCATCTTCTATCTCAACACTCTTGGGTCTCACTACCTCTCCTACGGTCCTACCGCTACGGGTCGAAATTGCCTTCAAAGAACCAGATGGGTTGGGCTTTGTGTTGCCCGAGAATTGACCGGGAGGTCGTTCTTGCAACTGGCGTGCAATATCCCCAACTTGCCTCTAAAGGTCTAAGAAACTTGAATGATTATTCTTTAGGAGCGTAGCATGGTCCTCTAAAGTACGTTGGGTAGCCTGATCCTTAACCACTAACTGGGTAAGAAGGTCCTCTATCCTAGACAAACTACTATTTGACCCCTCATTCCTAGGTTGAATCTCTTGGTTTGACCCCTCACATCTGAACTGTGCACCTGAACTTGAACTAGCAAATTGACCTGTTTGACCCGACCCCCCACTAGAATAGAAACCTGGCCCCCTGCTTTGATATTGACCTGATGGAAAACCAGGGGGGTTACCCGAAGAGTGATAATTGTTAGCACGCCAATTAGAGTTACTATTGTTGAACGGGTTAGTTGGACCCCTATTTTGACCTGCTATATAATCGACCTGTTCTAGGGTAAGGGTTGGGCAATCTATAGTGTCATGACCACCTCTACAAACTTCGCATCTATCTACCTTCTTCTTAATTTCTAGCAACTCTTTGGTGATATAGTCAAGCTGAGATACTACCTTTGAGTCTGAAACGACTTGGTTCACTCCTCGAGAAGATGAGGAAGTAATCACAGGAGTGGAATTCCTGCTGGTAGCACTATGATCTATATCAGCATGAGCGAAGCTCTCAAAGAGATCATTGCAGTCAGCCACAATTTTTTTTTCCCATTAGGTGGCCTCCTGCGGATGTGTCGAATCGGGCCTTGCACTCAGGGGTAAGACCATTATAAAATTTTTCTACTAAGGCCTAATCCGACAATCCATGTTGGGAGCAACGCGAGAGTAAATTTTGAAACCTCTCCCAAGCTAAGTGATATGGTTCGTCAGGCTCCATTCTGAAGGAATGGATCTGATCTCGAAGGCGAGGCCTTCGCAGGTGGAAAATACTTAGCAAGGAAGGCATCCCTAAGTCCGGCCCAAGTAGTGTAAGTACCTGCTGGCTGTGAGTCGAGCCATGTGGCTGCGCAGCCAACAAGCGAAAAGGGAAAGACTTGGAGAAAGCGGGCATCAAGATTAACACCTTTGATGGCAAAGGTGCTACACAGACGGGTGAGACGGTTGATATGTGCTGGCGCATCCTCATCATCACGACCATGGAACTGACAAGAGTTGTTGATGGCGGTCATGATGTATGAGGGAATTTTCCAGGACTTGTCATTGGTGATTTCAGGGATGGTGATGGGTGAATTTGCGGTAAAACCCGCGGTGGAACGCTGGTGGACAGTTTGGTTTTCGGCCATTTGGTGAACTGGTGGTGGACTAGGGTGACGGGAGGGTGGTGGGGAATTGTGGGGTGATGACTTCGGGTGAAGTCGTAGTTCGGTGGTTTAGAGTGTAGTGTAGAGCCAGAAGGGGCTGAAGATGAAGTTTAGGATTTTTTTTACCTGAACACTGGGTGTGGAGAAGGAAGACTTGTCAATCGGCGGCTTCACTGGTCCCTGCGAACGTGTGTGGGGCATGAACTACAAAACCGAAGACAAACAAGTAAGACGACTCCAACAAAAGACTCTAAAAGTAAGAAAAATACGAAAAAAGACACTAAAATTACTTGGACTCCTACGACTCACAAACACATAAAAAGCAGCACGTAACGATATCAGTTGAAATCCAAACAAAGCAGTTAACGCAATTGCCAAGAGTCCCCGGCAACGGCGCCAAAAACTTGATGTGGAAAAAGTAGTTTAACTAAATAAACTAAAATTACCCTAAATTAAGATTCAAATAATAAAAATCTAGACTCTCTAACCTGACTAAACTACTCACCGGCAAGTGAACCGGTCGACTCTAGCACAGAAAAGTAAGTCCGGATGTCGAACCCACAAGGACTCTAATGAATTACGTTAACGACTCTATTTAGATTAAACACTGACACGACTTAATAATTATTATGTTTTAAGGGGGGTTTTACTAAAATCCTAAAATTGCAATAAAAAAATGAAATTAAACTAAGACACGAACGAAGACTAAGGTTTGATTCAGATGAGATTAACGACTACCTAGACTTGAATCCAGTTTAACTAAGAATGGACTTCTAACGGTATTATTGTTGTATGGAGCCGGGATCGAAAAATACTAAACCTTAAGGTATTTCAATGCTAAGACTTCCCGACCCTTCTCAGGAAGAAACCTAGGAAACCCTACAAGGCTGTTGTGAATACCGACTGTTAGATTTCCTCTCAGTCCTCTAACGATTCTAAAAGTGACCTAATACGACTATCTACCTCTCAGCGCGACAATCTAAGGCAATTCTAAGTTCTAACTTGGTTTACTAGACACAAATGCAATTAGGGAACTAAAACCGACTTCTCTCAAAATCTATCTTAGCTATATATTGCAATGAGACCTAATAACTAACTCGAGCCTCTCAGCGACAAGTTAAGCAGAATATTTAATTCTAATTGTATTTTAATTATTGTTTCTAAGGCTATTGGCCAATTTACCCAAAGATCACCTGAACCCGCAAGGATGCAAATAATCAACACAGATCTATTATGTGAAAGACATTCACCAAAATCTATGTGAAACAGTAAATAATCAACAACCAAAAGTAAATACGCATACGCACCAAATCAGAAATTCTTGAACACTTTACTTTCAAAGATCAATCCATAACAAACAATAAAAACCATTAAAAGATCCAAACTTTAATCAAACCATCATCTAATCTAGGTAGTATCTAGGGTTTAGCCAAGAAACACGATGTCTAACATAAACAAATCAAGTTCAAAACAAGAATTCGTCGGAAAATAATGAAAACACGAAATTAAAGAAAACCGGGAGATAAAACCCGAACAATCTTCACTTCCACGCTCCAAGCTTCAACCGGATGATTCCCGCTAGCCAAAACGCTCCGAAAACCGTAAAATATGCTCTAAAAATCGCCTCAGGGTTCTTCAGTTCGTAACTAGGGTTTTGTGGAAGTTTATGAAGTATAAATATGTTTGGAATAAAGATCCAGCAACAAAAATCATTTTTTTCCGGAAATTACCCCTAGGTGTCACGCGATGGGCTCTTCAGCATATCCTCCATGCTACACCTAGCCCCAAAACTCAGCAAATCCTTCCCAAGGGTCTAGGTGTTGCATGTAGCTACTTGCTTGAGGGGGAGGTGTAGCACCTAGGCCCCATTTTCACAGAAAGTTACGAATTTTCACAAGCTTCAACATCCCAAAAATTCCAACAATTATTCTAACTCTTTTTTACTTGTTCCAAGACTTAGTGTTTCATCATTGTAGCTCGTTTTCACTCCATTTTCATCAACTTTATGCATCGAGACCTGGAAAAAGCGAATATGATCAATAGCACGTAATTCTAAATAAAACTAAACTATAAATAACGATAATTTATACAAACTATACACGAATAAAGGATGTATTTTGCAATACATCAGCCACCCCCTTGAAGACGAAACGACAGGGAGCAAAACGAAACCCTAGCCGCCGCCACTTACCCCTTTTCAGATCTGAACCGATTTATGTTCTAGTTTGAAGATTGAAGATGAAATGAGAGAGATAAGAGGTTTGAGACAGAGGACAAGAAAGCATACTGATGTGTGTTGGTGTGTATATAATTTAGATATATAATTAAGCCCTTTTTACACCTTTAGCCAAGTTTTAAATTTATAAAACACGATATTTACTAACACTAAGCACACATATGGGCAAGTGCACCCATCGTGGACGTAGTATAGTGTTGGTAAGATACCGAGGTCGTCCAAGGACACAAGAGCTTTTAATACCGGTTTATCCTCAACGTCTAATCAAATCAAAAAGTGAAAAAAATGTTTTTAAACTAAGAAAATAAAAACTAACTAAATGCTGAAAAATAAAATAAAAATAAAAACAGATAGACAAGATGAATCACTTGGATCCGACTCGTGTATTAGTATAACCTTTGATTATTTTCGCACTTTTGCACTTGTTTAAGAGATTATCTTAGTTATTGTAGTAGGCCCCTCTTTTGAAGGCGACGTTACCCTCAACCCAGTAGTTTGAGTCAGCAAGGATACAATCCTAAAGGGTCGGATTATTGGAAGATAATGAATTAAGTTATTAATGCAAATTATGGTAGGCCCCGCTTTTGGCGGTGACGTTACCCTCGGCTAAGTAGTCTGAGTCAGCAGGGATACAGTCCTAAATAGCCGGGTTATAGTATTAATAGTAGTTAACTTACGAGGGGGTCAAAGAGTTTGGATCCCCGCCATCCAATACCTATGGGCATTGAAGGAGATCCTACTAAATTTGACCCAGGTCCCTTGCAGGACCTCTAAACGCTGAACAAGGGCAAGACCCTTACCAAACCATTCCCTTAACCCCCCGACCAGGTAGCCAACATACCTCCATATAGACCGTGGAGATATGAATGGTGAAAATCTTTTATTTTATATAGACAGTAAAATAATGCCAAGAAACCACAGACAAACGATAAGGAAAGATCACCTTCAACATAAGCAACTAGTTATTAAAGTCATTAATACAAAACCAAATAAAAAGTGCAAAAGATTAAAAATAAAAAGTATTATACTAAACACTTGTCTTCACCAAGTGATGTAAGAGACTTAGGCAAACATGGCCTTGATTGTTAAGAACTCTTACTATCAATCTTGGATCCCGAGACGACTCACACACTCTACGATGGACAATGGACAATGGATGATGGTGCTGGATGATGGTGTTATGGTGGTGGTGGGTGGTGGATGAAGTGTGAGAGAGGTGGTGTGCCAAGGGATGAGTTGAAATGGCTCCAAGCACTCCTATTTATAGGCTGAACAGAAGCCTGGGCACGACCCCGTGTCCGCTGGACATGCCCCCGTGCCCGTCTGACATTCTCTCTCTTCATTAATTGTAATTCGCAATTACAATAAATGCACCTGCAGCACTCTGACCACGCCCCCGTGTCCGCTGGGCACGGCCCCGTGGTGGGCAATAGAAGCTTCTACCACTTTGTCTTTTGTGCCAGGGCTGACCATTCTGGACACTGCCCCGTGCTCGCTGAGCACGACCCGTGTTGAGCTGGACACGCCCCATGTCCGCTGGACACAGCCCCGTGTTCAGCTGGGCACAGCCCCATGCTCAGCTGGGCACAACCCCATGCTCAGCTTTCTTCTTGTTTTTGCTTTGGGAGATGCTGTCGAGGAGTCGGGCATGCCACGTTTTTTCCTTTTCTTTGTATTTATGTTGGATTTGGCTGCATTTTTGCTTCTTTTGTTCATTTAAGCTCTTTTAACCCTGAAAATACAAAAGGAAGACAAAAGCACACTTTTTCCAACATTAGTACTTAAAAAGGGTTAGTTTTATGCCTCATTTGATGTAATTTATATGTTGCATTTTACACACATCAAATACCCCCACACTTGAATCTTTGCTTGTCCTCAAGCAAAACTCTTTAATATGTGGCTTACACTCCCAAATGGAATGGGTAGAAGAGAAGGTTTTGGGCTTGTCTTGAGTGTCGGGAATCCAAGATCTTTATTGGGTTTTATTTTTATACTATTTACAATCCTATTTGTTATGATTTAATTAGAACGTTTCATAAGAGAAATTACTTATTTGGGCATAACATGCCTCTTTAAAATTTCTTTTATATACAAGTTTACATACCTCACGGGGGATCACTCAACACTCGGCCGAAGGTGTATTTTTAGTGAATCACTCGAGAGCGGCATGGAACTTACTCCTACCATAAGCTTGCCAAGCAATCAATCCTCCTCCTTTTTAACTATATACCTTTGTAAATATCAAGAGGACTTTTTTTTTTTGGGGAAGGGTTAGGCTTGGGTTAAAGGTAGGTGGTTGGGTTAGTGGTTAGTAGAAAAGGGCGAAAAGCGTAAAAAGCGTCGGTTTTTGTAAAACACTTTTTTTTTCTTCTTCTTTTTTTTTATTCTAATGAAGCATTTTTCAAACAAGGTTTCTTTTGATGAGCTTGTTTGTTTATTGCTAACTTCATTTCTTTTTTTTTTGTGTCACAAGAAAACCGAGCTTTGTTACTAAAATAAAGGGTTTAAAATGAAAAAGGTTTTGGTGGGTAAAGGGTGTTTGTTTTGGGGAAAGAAATGAAAAGGTTTAGGCTCAAAGGGGTTAACTAGGGGGATTTTGGGTAGGTGGTAAAAAAAAGAAAAATAATGGTGTAGAAATAAAAAGGGGTTAGTCCTAATGCCTCCATCATTTACTTACTCGGGTTTAAGTTGGTAAGGACCGGGAATGTATCGTCGTGGCAAGTTCTAGAGTCGTAAGAAACCAAGCGGCTATTCACACAAGAAACGAAAAATGAGCATTTAGTTTAAAGATGTATATTTGTATGCTCAATAAAGACTCAAAACTCACTTTTGTGGGAATGGGTTTTTATGTGATCAAGTATATATAATCAAATTTTAACTAAGCTTGTCATGCCGTTTCATAATTTTCGTATGTTGGTTCTTTTTATCACGACGTTATCGGTTGTAAATTTGTAAAAATATAACCTTTTTAGAATTTTGAAATTCCCAAAGTAAACCAAGACAAGTAAAAAAAAATGAAAAGTTTTGAAAAAATTTGGGGTGTTTAGCGGTTCCAATAGAGTTTTGTGTAAGGCTTGTAATTAGGACTTGCAAAATTCAAGGTTTTAGCATCCCCCCCCCACACTTAAATTACACATTGTCCTCAATGTGTCCCAAAAATAAGATTTTCGGTTGATTAGAATGTGTAAAAGTGGGTTAAAAACAAGATTTTATGTTACTAGGTAGCTGAACACGGGGTGGTGTTGGCTGAGCACGGCCCCATGTCTAGACTGCCAGTACCAAAAGTAAATAGAAGGCTGGGCACGGGGGCGTGTTCAATGAGCACGGCCACGTGTCCAGGTACCTGAACTGGGCATTTCTGCAAATCTTTGAGCACGGGGGCGTGTTGGGTGAGCACGGCCCCGTGCTGAACTTGCTGTAATGAAGAAAAATTGTCGAGAGGCTCTATTTTTGTGCTTGGGGTGTTGGTTCAAGCTTCCCTTAGTGTCCTTCACCATCCCGAGTGTGTTTTATTCCTGAAAATTAAAAACTAAACTAGAAAACATAAAGGTTAATCTAAACTAAACTACGGATAGTTCCGCGGAATGCCTCCGTGGTGCGCCACGTTTATAAGGGTCCTTGGCTAGACCCACCTTATCAGGTGGCTCTGGCTCATCTTCAATTAGGGGGTCGTCATTGCCAAAAGGATATTTCATTGAGCGCTCAAGATCTATGCTCCTTTTGAATGCCCCTAACTGAAGAGGTAGATTGTTGAATTTCCGGTTTTTCAAAGCTTTATGAGTTTGTACAAAAGGTTTTCCCAAGACTAAAGGAGCGTCATCGAGGATGACAAAGTCGGTTGGGATTACCATTTGATTTGTTTGAACCAAAACCTCTTCAACTACACCGATTGATTTTAGCACTTTCCGATCGGATAGAAAAATGGGTATTTGAAGTGGAGCAAAATCACTAATACTTAATTTTTCAAAAATGTAGTTAGGCATTATGTTAACACAAAGATCTTTATCAATGGTGATATTACTAATAAATGAATTTTGAAAGAAACATGGAACTGGTGTAATGTTAATTTCAAAAGGATCTTCTTTTATTAGCGAGGTTTGATCATTAGTTAACTTAACACTTACCATTTCTTTGATTTTAGCACTAGTGTTTAACTCTTTTAAAAACTTAGCATGAGGGGTTACTAAACAATGTTTTTCGAAAGTAGGTGACAAGAGATTAATTTCTTCAAAATTAGACTCTTCTTGTGATTTAACGTTATCGAACTCACCTTTTTCGTTGTTTAACTCATGTGTCGGTTTTTCACTTTCTTGTTCTTCCATTTTTACATTTTCAACTATCTCTACGTTATTATTACAGTTTAATTCTTCTCTTGCACGGGACTCCTCTTCCCTTGCGCGAGATTCTTTCATGTAACGTTCGATAGTTTTAATGTGTTCTAATATCCTATTGGTCACTTCGGTGAGAGAAAAAGAATTTGGATCCTCAAAGTTGAATCCGGTTGTTCGATCCTTGGCTCCTCATAGTACTCATATGAAGTAGATGGTTCACACCATTGTTCTTCATTGTAAGTATATGATGGATAACGGTCGAAACTTTGTTCTTCATAGTACTCATATGAGGTGGGTTGTTCACGCCATGGTTCCTCATAATAAGAGTATGAAGGTGGTGGTTCATATCTTGAGTCTTCAAAGTATGAGTATGAAGGTTCATACCTTGGTTCATCAAAATATGAGTATGAGGGAGGAGGTTCATACCTTTGGTCTTCATAGGATGTGTATGAAGTTGATGGCTCGTACCTGGGCTCCTCATAATGGTTGTATGAATTGGATGGTTGATATGAAGTATTATATTGAACCGAGCGTGCGTTACGACAATTAGTGCAATAATTACCCCTATAATCATCCTCATCGTAGGTGTAGTTGTAGCCTCTTGAGTATTGATCCATAAGAATCACTCAACAGACCACAACTGAGTCTCGGGACTAGAAAACAAAAATAAGGACGGAAACAGAAGCTGGACACGGCCCCGTGTTGGGTGAACACGGCCCCGTGTTCAGGGTCTGTATCTGGGTGTTTTAATTAAAGTTACTGGTCACGTTGAGCACGGGGGCGTGTTCAGCGAGCACGGCCCCGTGGTCAGACTCTGTATCTGGGTATCTAACTAAAAATATGCAGCACGGGGGCGTGTTCAGCGAGCACGGCCCCGTGTTCAGGCTACTGTAAATGCAAACTAAACTAAAATGCAGAAAAAAATGCGCGCGTTTTAAAAAGGTTTTGAAAAACTGATTAGGCCGTTGATTTTAAGCTTTCTTAAAATCCTTGTGTCCCCGGCAACGGCGCCAAAAACTTGATGTGTGTTGGTGTGTATATAATTTAGATATATACTTAAGCCCTTTTTACACCTTTAGCCAAGTTTTAAATTTATAAAACACGATA
This sequence comes from Helianthus annuus, assembly GCF_002127325.2. Taxonomy (NCBI): domain Eukaryota; kingdom Viridiplantae; phylum Streptophyta; class Magnoliopsida; order Asterales; family Asteraceae; genus Helianthus; species Helianthus annuus. The sequence goes on from NC_035442.2 coordinate 142,203,245, forward strand.
TTTACTAACACTAAACACACATATGGGCAAGTGCACCCATCGTGGACGTAGTATAGTGTTGGTAAGATACCGAGGTCGTCCAAGGACACAAGAGCTTTTAATACCGGTTTATCCTCAACGTCTAATCAAATCAAAAAGTGAAAAAAATGTTTTTAAACTTAGAAAATAAAAACTAACTAAATGCTGAAAAATAAAATAAAAATAAAAACAGATAGACAAGATGAATCACTTGGATCCGACTCGTGTATTAGTATAACCTTTGATTATTTTCGCACTTTTGCACTTGTTTAAGAGATTATCTTAGTTATTGTAGTAGGCCCCTCTTTTGAAGGCGACATTACCCTCAACCCAGTAGTTTGAGTCAGCAAGGATACAATCCTAAAGGGTCGGATTATTGGAAGATAATGAATTAAGTTATTAATGCAAATTATGGTAGGCCCCGCTTTTGGCGGTGACGTTACCCTCGGCTAAGTAGTCTGAGTCAGCAGGGATACAGTCCTAAATAGCCGGGTTATAGTATTAATAGTAGTTAACTTACGAGGGGGTCAAAGAGTTTGGATCCCCGCCATCCAATACCTATGGGCATTGAAGGAGATCCTACTAAATTTGACCCAGGTCCCTTGCAGGACCTCTAAACGCTGAACAAGGGCAAGACCCTTACCAAACCGTTCCCTTAACCCCCGACCAGGTAGCCAACATACCTCCATATAGACCGTGGAGATATGAATGGTGAAAATCTTTTATTTTATATAGACAGTAAAATAATGCCAAGACACCACGGACAAACGATAAGGAAAGATCACCTTCAACATAAGCAACTAGTTATTAAAGTCATTAATACAAAACCAAATAAAAAGTGCAAAAGATTAAAAATAAAAAGTATTATACTAAACACTTGTCTTCACCAAGTGATGTAAGAGACTTAGGCAAACATGGCCTTGATTGTCAAGAACTCTTACTATCAATCTTGGATCCTGAGACGACTCACACACTCTACGATGGACAATGGACAATGGATGATGGTGGTGGATGATGGTGTTATGGTGGTGGTGGGTGGTGGATGAAGTGTGAGAGAGGTGGTGTGCCAAGGGATGAGTTGAAATGACTCCAAGCACTCCTATTTATAAGCTGAACAGAAGCCTGGGCACGGCCCCGTGTCCGCTGGACACGCCCCCGTGCCCGTCTGACACTCTCTCTCTTCATTAATTGTAATTCGCAATTACAATAAATGCACCTGCAGCACTCTGACCACGCCCCCGTGTCCGCTGGGCACGGCCCCGTGGTGGGCAATAGAAGCTTCTACCACTTTGTCTTTTGTGCCAGGGCTGACCATTCTGGACACTGCCCCGTGCTCGCTGAGCACGGCCCCGTGTTGAGCTGGACACGCCCCGTGTCCGCTGGACACAGCCCCGTGTTCAGCTGGGCACAGCCCCATGCTCAGCTGGGCACAACCCCATGCTCAGCTGGGCACAACCCCATGCTCAGCTTTCTTCTTGTTTTTGCTTTGGGAGATGCTGTCGAGGAGTCGGGCATGCCACATTTTTTCCTTTTCTTTGTATTTATGTTGGATTTGGCTGCATTTTTGCTTCTTTTGTTCATTTAAGCTCTTTTAACCCTGAAAATACAAAAGGAAGACAAAAGCACACTTTTTCCAACATTAGTACTTAAAAAGGGTTAGTTTTATGCCTCATTTGATGTAATTTATATGTTGCATTTTACACACATCACATACTCAGAGTACGAATTGAGAAATGGTGGAAAAGTTATGGATATTATTCACACCTCTCTGTTGCCGCCTTTAATCACGCTCAATCCTGAGTTGAAAAACCCTAATTTTGGTCGAAGGAGGTGGCTGTGATGGCGGTCATAGAAGGTGACTGTGATGGCGATTGTAGGAGGTGGGTTCCTGTGAGGTGGCTGTGATGGCGGTTGTAGGAGGTGGGGTGGTGATCGGTGGTGGGTGTTGGTGGTTAGTGATGGGGAAGAAAGAGATAGATTATGTAGAGAGAGAAAAAAGAGTGTCTGTATATTGTATGTATGTGAATTTTGATTTTTGAAATACTAATAAGTTATTAAATCTTTATATATGAAATTACTAAAATACCCTTACTTTTATACTTGAAGTTACCAAAATACCCTTTCAGATAACAGACAATTTGGATGGAGTTAGAGGAGGGGAGCAAAATAGATATAAGTTAAATAGATCAGGGAGGAAAATGGCTATTTTTAAAAGTTTGGGGCAAAACCATTAAAGTGACCAAACCACAGGGAGCAAAACGGAAGTTTACTCTTATATGTATGTGAATTTTGATTTTTGAAATACTAATAAGTTATTAAATCTTTATATATGAAATTACTAAAATACCCTTACTTTTATACTTGAAGTTACCAAAATACCCTTTCAGATAACAGACAATTTGGATGGAGTTAGAGGCGGGGAGCAAAATAGATATAGGTTAAATAGATCAGAGAGGAAAATGGCTATTTTTAAAGGTTTGGAGCAAAACCGTTAAAATGACTAAACCACAGGGAGCAAAACGGAAGTTTACTCTTTATTTTTAGTTTGATGAAGTTTAGAGGACTCTTGGTTTTAATTGTTGGTAGTTTTATATTCGGTATGAATACGTTATTTGTAAATATTTCGTTTTTTATTATTATCTTTTATTGTGTCATGATATTACTTACGTGAAAAGTTTTGTTCCAATTATATTATAAACTATAAATTAGCAACAAAATATTGCTTTATGGAGTTGTACTTTATGAATTGGGAGTATTTCAAAAAAAAATGATTTTTAATTTCTAACCCTATGCTTTTTATCTTTTCAATTTAACCTTAACACTTTTTAATTTTTATCTTTGGCCTCTCATAAGTTTCATCTTTCACAAATTATTCATTTTACATTTCGTTCTAAATTTTGCAAGGCACGCTGCAACGTGCGTGTGGGGTTTATTGTTTTTTGGTATATTTTTTCTCATTTAACAGGCCCGTCGCAACACGTTTATTTTTCCTTGTTCAATTTAGTTATTCTTTTCTATGCTTTACGTTTCGGTCTAATTCTTCGCATTAACGCATCACAATGGGCGTGCGTGGTTCAACAATTTTATGTATTCTTTTTGTTCGATGTTATTTTCCTTTGTTATTTATTTTATTTTTACGAACTTTTCCAATGTTGGGGTCGCTGACAGTGGTGTGGCTTTGTGCTACTTGGCACGGTTTACGAACGTTGTTAACCTTTTAACTTTTTTACTAATAATTTGTTTCGAGTTTACCCATATACTTCCTTTACTTAAAAAAAAACAATTTTTACGTGCATATTTTTATTTACGTATCGGTATAAATATAATTTGCTCTACGTTTTGATGTAAACTTTTTATGAAACATAAGTCAGGTCAAATATAATACGTTTTCATTAAAAAAACATTTTTACTTGCATATTTTTATGTATTATAAATTTGAGTTGGTTTACATTTCGATTTGGAAGATGAGTTAGGACAAATATAATATGTATTTGTGCGTATTTTATGTATGTTTCGTAAATTTTGTTTAGAACTGTGTTGAGTCAACTTGTAATTTCTTTTATATGTATGAGTCAGATCACATATAAATTCGATTTACTTTACGTTTTGATCGAATCACAATTCTTGTATATGTTATTTTGAGTTAATCGAATACATCAAGACGCACGTTTTCATACAGTTAGCGCATTACACAATGTTTGGACTAATCAATTCAATGTTTGCGATGTTCTCGCGCCGCAACGCGCGCGGATCGTATTGCTAGTTATTATTTAAACAGATGAAGATGCAGATTACTTTAACTATTAATGTACAATTACTTGAAGATGGCACAAAAGTAATTTACACTTAATAGTGTTAAAACACTTTGAAACAATATTTGTTAACTGTTCTTTAAGAAAATTGAATATCACCACCTTTCCCACATACGTTCCTAGATTTCATGTTGGATTTAAACTTCCAAACTTATCGCTTAACTCCTTTGCAGAAATACCCTTTAAACGTTTTTGTTCTAGTTCAAGGCTGCCGACAAAAGCCCTTTCTGTTCACGTTCAAGGTTTGCGAGGAAATCGCCACCAATAACAAAGCAGTTCGAACCGATAGCACCAGTCCGTTTCACCCGTGGTTCATCTGTTCAGAGCAACAACAAACCGCGTAGTACCCCACCACGCTGATTGTCCATTCGGTAAGCGTCTTTTTTCATAAATGGTCAATCGTTTGGTAGCGTTCATTGGAAAAGCTTTCTTTTGAATTGACCCTTCATATTGTTTATAGAATATAAGGTTGTTCACGAGCTGAGCCGAACCGAGCAGACCTTTACTCGTGCTTGGCTCGTTTACAAACCGAAGCGAGCGGAACGGCTCATTTAAAACCGAGTCTCAAATCAAGCGAGCAGTTTCCGAGCAGTAAATATTCCGAGCGAGTGTTGAGCGAAGTTCGAGCTATTTGGACAACAGTGTCGCACAATTTAAATTTGTTGAGAGAGATAGTGACAATGTTGTGTCTCAAGTTTTTGTCTTTAAAAACAGGCACAGTTCATGGCATATATTTTTCTTATGAATAACAATGTTGTGGCCGACGAGGCGATAGTCATATTGCACGAACAATGACGTTGAGAGCCGGAGACGATCGACTTAGGGTAACGGCATGAAACATTAAGGCGATAAGCAGACTGTCGTTTATCGGTTTAGGGTTTAAATTTTAGATTTGATATTAATTTTTTTATTGGCGTGATTGGGCTAGTACGAATAGATGGAGTTGTAATTTTGTATATAGTGGACCACAATATAATAGAGTGGTATATATAAAACTATAAATTTAATTTATATTTATATATATATATATGTTTGTGTATATATACATGTTTATGTATATAGTGGACCACAATATAATAGAGTGGTATATATAAAACTATAAATTTAATTTATATTTGTGTATATATATGTATGTGTTTATGTATATGTATGTATGTACTAATTAAAAATAATAATTCGAGCCGAACCGTGCTGAGCGGACCTTCTCTCATGTTTGGCTCGTTTACCAACCGAACCGAGCAGAGTGGCTCGTTTCCAACCGAGCGTCAGATCGAACGAGCATTTTCCGAGCAATTTCCGAACGAGTGTCGAGCGAGCGACGAACGGCGAGCGGTTTAAACAGTCATGCTTGGCTCGTTTACCAACCGAACCGAGCAGAGTGGCTCGTTTCCAACCGAGCGTCAAATCGAACGAGCATTTTCCGAGCAATTTCCGAACGAGTGTCGAGCGAGCGACGAACGACGAGCGGTTTAAACAGCCCTAATAGAATATAGTGTACAGAAGAGTGAAGAACTTTCATAAAAAGTTACGTGAGGGAATGTGGGCAGAGGGGGTCTTGTGAGAGTTTAGTGGACACCATTGATCATGTCACTATAAAGGAATAAATTATTTTAGTGACATTTACGCTGTGTGTAATTTCATACGGAGTAATAAAAAAATGCTTACGAAATATTTAGAAAGAAGTAATATTGGATTTTAATAATCCTAACTATTCGCCATTGGTCACCAACAATTCCAACTTTAAAAATAAACACTGACAGTCACAACTATTAACATATGACCTTTGTCATTCTTCAATCATATGCCAAAACAATGATTAAAACAAAAATGTTTATATATTTCTTTTTCTTTAAAGTATCTATAATGGGTATAGAAATAATGTACCTCGGTCAAATAACGAGAAGAAGTCAGATGTTCAATCTCAGGGAAACACTTGAAAAACTCCATAATTGTGGCTGTGTTATAACCCCCAAGAATACGACCATCAAGGGTAAACTACAACAACTTCCAATACTTAGATTAGTTTTAAATGACCAATGAGAATAGATATACAAGTAAGAACATACCGATGGACAAAGAGATAAAAGATGTAGAAGACTTTCCATAGAGATCCATACCTTCTCCAAAGATAAGCTTGTAAGGCTACCAAATCTATTGAATACGGGTATGTGTTTGATTTGACAACGATAAAGAGATAGGTCCGTTAACTGATGCAATGAGAAAAGAGACAAGGGTAGACGGAAAACATCCAAGTCAAGTCTGAATTTTAAAACTGTATGGTTCCTTGACAAGTGAAGTATTATTTGATCAATTTCAAAACAGGTATCAGGTGCATTCATCGTCGTAAGAGTGAACTCCTGTATTGGACCTTGGTGCAGTAGCAAATCCTGTTATATAGCATAGAAAAGTTTACATCTCATGTCCTTGTGTCTCCTACACATTCTAAGTCAGACATTTGCTTCTGACTTGACAAACGCCTCTCTTCATTTGGTTCTTTAACAGAGTCCTCAAGAAACACGAGCTTAGGAATTGTGGTCCATTTGTACCTCCATTCTCTTGAGAGGATACTTGTCCTTGCTGCCTCTTCAATTGGTAAAAAACGAAGGATGGTTTCTATTATTATTTGAGGAAGTGTGGTGATTATATCCAATCGTTGAGCTTTCATCTCAGGGTGTTTTTGTTGGATCATGCTAGTGAAAATCAATTTAAGATAAACCATGTTTACTAGCCACAAAAAGATCTAAGCCGAATACAACATTTACATTTATCCAAAGATTCAAATAAAAAGCTCAATAGTGTGAGTTTGAACATGCACCTTAAAAGTGATCATCAAATGAAAACTATTAAATCCATGAACGCTGAAATAAAAATATAACATCTGTCGAATACCCAAATCCCTGCTGACGTTCAATGGATCTTCGCTGACATCCAGATATCCCGACCCATGTTGCTACAAAAGAATAAATCGTTAGCCTCGTCACGGAGGACCCCGGGAGGGGGATCCGTGACCAAGCTCCGGCGTGAGAGTAAGTAAACTTGCCGGAAAGTGAGAGGAGCCTATTCCGATGAGTGTGATCACCGGAATGTTTCCTCTAAGGTGTGAATCCAATAAATGTATGTGTGTGTTTAATGTATAAGAATATTGGTCGGAATAAATGAGGGAGAAGTAAATGAGAGAGCTTTTAATGTGATACCGTCAATCTGCCTTGTGATCGCCTTCTTCGGTTTCTTATATAACCTCGAGTCCTTATCTCCCATGTGAGATATTTTGTTAAGATGATCCGACGGATTTAGGAAGTCTTCGAGGGGCTCAGACACGTGTCTGACCCCTAACGGTTAGATTAGCAGCTTCATTTAATGTTCCAGCTGGAGAAGTACGATGCCAGCCAAGATACTCTTCTTATCAGTCATTAATTGTGGCATGCATTTTCTGATTTCAATTTCCCGCCCATTTCTCATGAGGAGAACCTTAATGGGCAAGGCAAACTGTTGCTTGGGCTTATGTCTTGTTAGGCCCACATGAAGGTAGCCCAAAGCGGGTGAAATGGGATTTCCCATTGGCCCGTCGTCAAGTCATCTTTAGTCCCTGGTTCTGAGACCCAAGGCTCATGATTCGGGGCTGAGTCATAACTGTTCAAAAAGGAGGTTAGCTTTTTTAGGCTTCAAATGTGGGCCCGTTTCTGATCGGTTATTAATCATTCTTTCTTTTCACAAAACCCATCATTTCACAGAATACTAACGGCGGGAGTTAATCCCCTAGATACACGTGCATCTTTTAAATTTTGAAGGGACGAATGACATGATGGTTTCCTGTGTGTCAGTTGCCCTCTTTAAATACCCCATTACCTTTTAGATTTCCTCTTTATCCCTTCTAGTTCTTTCTCTCCTTCAGTCATATTTCTCCGATCACCGCCCCTTTTTTGAATATGAATCGTTCCGGTCGCTCTGCAATTAAATCGGTCTTGACAGCGAAGGACTTAAAGTCTTTTGTCGAGACATATAACATTCCCGAGCGGTTTTCTCCCACCTTGCCGGTCCCTAACGAATCGGCTGAGTGTACACCAGACAGAATTCCTCTTTATACATTGTCGTTCTTTTCTTGTGGAGTCCGGTATCCTCTTTCACCTTTCAAAGTTGCTTTGCTTCGCCACTTCGGGTTCACTTCTCTCAGTTGCATCCCCTAGGGTTTATGAGAGTGGTGCACTTTGAGTTATCTTGTGCGGCCGTTTCTGGCGAGCCATCTGTCCCCTTGTTCTGTGTGTTCTATAAATTGATCTCTGATGGAGATTGGTTTACTTTTGCCAAACGACAGAACAGTGTGTCGAAACCCTGTTATACCTTTATGCCAACTTCCACTTACCCGAAAGATTGGAAGAGTAGGTTCATTTTTGTTTCCGCTGCCATGATACCAGAGTCCCCATTGCCAAGAGATGTTGAGGCCGTTATTGAAGATGTTGTTCCCACCCTGTCTGCTAACGAGACCGTTCAGTGGAAACACATGTATGAAAACCCAACGAGGGCTTTTACTTTTTCTGTGGGAACCTTAGCCATGGGGGGATTGAGCCCTTCCTACTCAGTTCGTCCCAAGGCTTTTTTCAGCAAAAAGGTATCTTTTTGCCCTGGATTTGCTGTCATTTGCTTTTGTTTCTTGGTATTTGTGCAATCATCTTTAGTGTTTTTCTTATGCAGAGTTGACTTTGTGGAGAGTGCTGCAAGGGGATTCTAAGGATGTTAAGTTTATAGTTGGTGACGAGGTTAATCCGGGTTTGAACCGGAGTGTAGGGATGCAGGTCACCGGGGGGTCTGCCCAGGCTGGGGGCTCCGTTGCTGTGGAAGGGGATGACGAGACCTCCTCTGATGGGGAGGAGAGTTCCCCTGATCCCGCCCCTATTAAGCATTCTGATCAAAGCGATGATGAAGCTCTAGAGGTCCGTTTAGTTCGTAAGAGGAAAGCTGCAAATCCTAGGCCAACCCCTGCTCCTCGTGATATCCGGCAAAGGCTCTGGAGTGCTAGTGGACAGAAGCCCCCTCCTTCATCGAAGGCTGCTTCTGAACTTCCCCCTGTTGGGGTTAAGGGCTCTTTGTCCAAACACCTGAGGTCTTCAAGTCTTGTGAGTGCACCTTTGTTGGTGAGCTCCTTTTTCCTCTTACCTATTTGGCTTATATTTGTTTCGTTCTAGGGAGACTTTTGATGTTCTTTTTTCCTTTTTCTTTTTGTGTAGGGGAGTTCTCATGATCCCATAGAGATCCCTACTGGTCCCTCCTCTTCCCGTGTTCGGGACAAGACTCCGGAAGTAAGCATGGCTCATTTTACCTCAGCCTTTGAACTCTCTCCTCACCATGCTACTGGGACCAGTAAACCTACTTAACCTGAGGGTTCTGCTCATTGGTCCCCTTTGGCTCCCCTGTTTGCTGATGCTATCCCTTTCACCTATGTCCCTAAATGGAAAATAACTCATTCTTCGGTGATAGGGACCCCTAAGGCTGCTAGGGATTTTCTGAGTCATGCTATTCCTCCCTCCCATAGATTCATGAATTCTGCTTTGAGGGATGATCTTTTTGAGGATCAATATAGCATGTCTCTCTGTGAGAGTTTTTTCAGGGGTGTTGGCCTGCTGCAGTGGATTGACGATTTGGGGAGGGCGAATGAAGAACTCAAGGGTGAGCTCAAGACCTCCCAGTCTGTTGCTGCCGAACTTAGATGTCAAGTGGTCGAGGCTGAGAGAAAGTTGCAAGAGGAGAAGGTACATAGCCTTTCCCCCCCCTCCCCCCCTTTTTATTTTCCAACTGTTTTTTGGATTTTTTATGATGTTTCTTGCCCGGGGGGCTGGAGCCATGTTGGAGCGGAAGGAACGAGCCTGGGAAAGAGAGATGGCGGTGCTGGTGGAAGAGAAGGAAGAGTTGACCGCTGAGTTAGAGCATCTGAAGAAAGTTGGCTCCGTTTCTCAGGAGCAGCTGAATACCATGTATGCCGTGGGATAACTTCTGATGATAACCAACGGTTGGCTAAGGAGAAACATTGGTTAATCACTGAAGGTTTCGGAGCCTTCCTTACTGCCGTTTCTCAGTCAGAGGGGTTTAAAAGTGGCTTGGAGGAGGTGTATAGGGCATACCGGGATGTTGGCTACCAGGTTGGGCTGAAGGATGGCTATACTTACTCTGCTCAGGGTCTGGGCAGAAAAGAGACTTCGCTTTACAAATCCAAAGCTAAGAAGAGACTATCCAAGCTGGATGAGGAGTTTGGGAGTAAGACCCCGGCCATTCTCAAGAAGATCCTGGAGCATCCCATGATATCAATAGATGAATTGAAAGCCCTGTTTTCCTCTGCTGGTCCTTCGTCTCCACCGTCTTTGTCTGGGGATGGTCCCCAGTGATTTATAACATTAACCTCTTTCGATATGGTTGTAATCTGGATAATTGCTTACCCTAGGATACTTTAAACTCTTTTGGTTGTTTGGAAGGAGGACCTTCATGTAGGGGTCCTCTTAGGTACTTAATCATATAACTTATGACTGTATGTTGCTATCTTGTCTTTTGCTTGTTATCTTGTTGTGCTTTTTCGTGCTGCAGTGGCCTTTGCCGAGGATCAAGTCGGCGCTTCCCTGAGGACCTTTGGGCTGTTTTGCAGGAAGCTGTGCTTTGGTCTTTTTTGTCAAGTTTTGTTGTGTTTGTTGCCTTGTATGTTAGTGGTTTTTGCCAAAGTCAGTAAGGCTTCCCTTTGTGTATTTATTTTTCAAATAAATAAATAAAGAGAAACTTCTTTTTGTAGTTTGTTTACAGAAGTGTGTTGTACTTATGGTTTGTTCGTCAAACCAGGACTGTCAGTTCGAGGCCAATCGCTGGACAAGCTTATAATGTGAGATTACGTTTTTGGCTTATTTGTCCGTTTCCTTTGGGTTAGCTAGACCCTATTTTGCCCCACGGCCGGGCTTTTGGTATGTTTGATATACCTTGAACACGTGTGTTTATTTGTTTGTTAGGCTTATAATATTTCTGGGTACGTTTGCCTAGATATAATACCTGTCATCTTTGTCAAAAGAGGACAAGTTATTTGTCCGTTTGTCATTCATTTCTTGGGGACTAAACTTCCCAGTACAAATTCTTACAAAATATTCTTTCTAGGGGTATGCTCCAGATTAATAGTTAATTATTACAAAAGTGGCTCCCTGGCCATTTTTCCTGGGGGGGTGAACCCCTCATATGTGATACTTCCTTAGTTGCATGAGGTTCCATGTCCTGGGGACCTCCTTGCCTTGGAGCGTTTCCAGTTTGCAGCTTCCTTTGTCGTTTGCCCATGTAACCCGGTAAGGCCCTTCCCAATTGGGCCGTAGCTTGCCGGTGTTTTCTTGTAGGCTGGCTTCGTTTGATCTTAGGACCAAATCCCCTGGGACGAGGTTAAGCTTTTTCATTCTTGCATTGTAATAGCTTTCGAGCTGCTTCTTGTACTTAGCCTCCTTGACCGCTGCCACTTCCCTTCTTTCTTCGAGCAGATTTAGGTTCATCCGGAGGTCCTGCTCGTTTTCGGCTTCCCTGAGCTTCATTCGGGCAGTTGGGGATCCTATTTCAGCCGGGATAATAGCCTCCGTCCCGTAAGTTAAGCTGAAAGGAGTCTCCCCGTTGCAGTCATTAGGGGTGGTCCTATATGCCCATAGCACAAATGGCAGTTCCTCCAGCCATCCTTTTTGCTTTCTTCTGAGTCTCCCTTTCATCCCTTTGATAACGCTTTGATTTGCTCTCTCTACTAGCCCATTGCTCTGGGCATGGGTGACGGAGGTGAACACTTGTTGTATGTGCATTTGCTTGCACCATGGTTTGAAGGGTTTTCCAGCAAATTGCACGCCATTGTCGCTCACAATTTCCTTCGGGACTCCATATCTGCAGATAATGTTGTCTAACACAAACCGTCTCATTTTTTCCCCGGTTATTTTCGCCAAGGGTCTTGCTTCTATCCACTTGGTAAAATAATCGATGGCAAGAACCACATATTTGACCCCTCCTGGACCTTCCGGGAATGGCCCGATTATGTCTATGGCCCACTTTTGGAAGGGCCAGGACGTTGAGACGGATATCATGGGGTCTTTGTGAAGACGAGTCATTGGTGCGTGGATCTGGCAATTGTCACATCTCTTGATCTCCTCAGATGCTGTTTCATACATTCGAGGCCAATAGAATCCCGCATTCATTGCCTTTGCTACTACCGTCCTTGACCCCGAATGCATTCCACAAATCCCCTCATGTATTTCCCTGATCACACACTTAGCTTCTTCCATGTCGGTGCACTTCAAGGATAGGCCTAGGTATGATCTTCGGTAAAGTTCTCCATCAACCAGCTCATACTGTAAGGCTTTGACTCTTACTTTCCTGGCTGCCCAGTCTCCTTCGGGTAACGTCCCATCTCTAAGGAATTTTGTAATCAGTATCATCCATGTTTCTTGTGCGTTTTCGACTGCAGCCACCTCTTCTGTACTGAGAGAGGGGGAGGTCAGCACCTCCACTTTGACTTCTCTGGCTAGATGGTCAAATGCCACAAAGGCCAGTTTGCTGAAGGCATCAGATTTTCTGTTTCTCCCGCGAGGGATGTATTCTAACTTGAAGGTCTTGAAAGCTTCAGCTGTCTCTTTTACTTTCGCTACATACTGAGCCATGGCGTTGTCTTTTGCCTCATACTCCCCCTGGTATTGTTTGACCACTAACTACGAGTCGGTACTGGCTTCTACATGCTTCGCTTTCATTTTCTTGGCCAGCCTCATTCCTGCCAAGAGGGCTTCATATTCCGCAGTGTTGTTGGTGTTTTCAAAATCTAACCGGATGGCATAGGTTAACTCAACTCCTTCAGGGCTTGTTAAAATGATGCCCGCTCCACTCCCTTCTTCGCTAGAGGCCCCGTCTGTGAGTAGTTTCCACACAGCCTTGTTTTCCTTCTCTTTTTCTTCCCTTTCCAAGGCCTCCCATTTTAGAAGTTCTTTCTCCTCATCTTCAGGAACTTCTACTAAGAAATCGGCCAGTATTTGTCCTTCCATGGCTGTTCTGGGTTTGAACTCCAAGGAGTGTTCCCCCAGCTCTACGGCCCATTTAGCCGACCGCCCCAACAACTCCGGCCTCCTCAGCACTTTTTGGAGGGGTTGGTATGTCATTAAGGTGATTTTATGCCCTTGGAAGTACCATCTGAGCCTTCGGGATGCAAATACGAGAGCTAGAGCCAGCTTCTCTAGGGGCATATACCGTTCCTCGGGACCTTTGAGGGTTCTGCTAATGAAGTATATTGGAATCTGCTTTCCTTCCCGTTCCACCATCATGACCGCACTTATGGTTGTTTTTGAGGCCGATAGAGACAAGAGTAGATGTTCCCCGGGTACTGGGGTGGCCAGGGCTGGGAGTTTGTAGATGTAGGCCTTCATTTCTTGAAAAGCGGCTTCTGCCTCGGGGGTCCATTTAACCTTGTCCGTCTGAAGGCAGACCTTCAGCACCTTCATGAAGGGATGGGTCCTGTCTGCCACTTTTGACAAAAAGCGGTTTAAGGCGATTAATCTTCCGTTCAGCTGCTGGATGTCTTTCAAGGACCTGGGGGACCGCATCTCAGCCACAGCTTGAGTTTTTTCCAGGTTCGCTTTGATTCCCCCTTTAGTGACCACCACCCCCAGGAATTTCCCTTCTTCTACCCCAAAACAGCACTTCCCAGGGTTTAGCTTCATATTAACATCTTGCATGGTACGGATAGTTTCAACTATATCATCTATCATGGTCGTCTCAGTTAGACTCTTGATAACGATGTCATCGACGTATACCTCCAGGTTTCGTCCCCGTTGTTCTCTGAAGAGGGTATTCATGAACCTTTGATAGGTGGCCCCAGCATTATTTAGGCCGAAGGGCATTTTGGTATAACAAAATGTCCCCTCATCTGTGATGAAGGCGGTCTTCTCCTCATCTTCTATTGACATTTGTATCTGATGATAGCCTTTATAGGCATCCAAGAAGCACTTCAGGGGGTATTGAGATAAAGAGTCCACCTAGACGTCTATCTCTGGAAGGGGGTAGCAGTCCTTTGGGCATGCTTTGTTTAGATCTTGAAGGTCGATGCACATCCTCCATCCCCCGTCTTTCTTTTGAACCATAACCGGGTTTGCAACCCAGGATGGGTACTTCACTTCTCTGACTATTCCGGCTCTGAGCAGTTTCCTGGTTTCCTCACAGGCGGCCCTCCTTTTGCTGGGGCCCATGCTTCGCTTCTTCTGCTTGATTGGCTTTGCCCATGTGTATGTGTTGAGTCGGTGTTCGGTTAAGCTTCTTGGGATTCCTGTCATATCTCCATGTTGAAATACAAATACATCTATGTTGAAGAGTAGTAGCTCTTTGAGAGCACTTTTGCATTTATCACTCAGGTGACTTCCTACTTTGACCGTCTGTTCCGGGAATTTATCACAGAGGACCCACTCCTCGATCCCCTCCTTCTGGGTCTTCCCAGATGTCTCCCCCTCAGACACGGAGGAAATTACTTCGTATGCAGATTTCACCCAAGCCAAGCCTTTTGGCGTCTGGAACACCAAAGCTCCGTGTGGGGTCGATGCTTGTGCTTGTAGGTCCCCAATCCCAGGTCTTCCTAGGATTGCATTGTACTTTGAGGGTGCCCGGACCACTGTGAAGGTTAGGTTTATAGTTCGGACGCGATCCCCTACCCCGACTATGAATGGGAGCCTGATTTTCCCCAAGGGGTGTGCCACACTGTTGTTGAAACCTACCAAGGGGATAGAGTCCTCCTCGAGCCGATCTCTTACATCTCTGTCAAATCTGAGGAAACAATGTTCATATATTACCTCAACTCCAGATCCGCCGTCCACATGTATTCGGGATACCTTGTGACCAGCTATTATGGCTGAGATGTTGAGGGGGAGTCATTGTACTTTGTTTTCCTCCAGGTGTGGCATCAAGATGGGAGTTCTCATGTGGTTCAGGGAGCCCAGAATTCTGGCCTTTACACTTCTGGTGGTATCAAGCTCATCCCTCCTTCTAATCATGTCAACGTCTGCCATTCCAGACTCCCTCACATCTTTCCCTTTGCGATCCCCCCTCCTTCCTTCATTTCCTTAACCAAATGGGCCAGTCTTCCCGTTTTCACTGCGGCCTCTATTTCTCTCTTTAGATACACGCAATCATCAGTCTTATGGCCAAACCCTTTGTGGAAGTCACAATACTCATTTGGTTGTGCCTTTGGCGCGGGTTTTATGGGTAGTGGCCCCGGGAAGGAGCCATTCACCCTCTCAGTAGCCAATATTTCACTTGGGGTTTTGGTGGGAGGGGTGAAGCTGTCAGAGTAGGGGGATGAGCCTCTTCCCCGTGGCCTATATGGGGAGTACGAGGGCCTTGCTCTGTCATGCAACATTCTATGAAAAGCAGGTTTTCTTGAGTAAGGTGTACCTTGTTCAGGGGGCTTGGTAGCCGTGGTGAGCCTTCGGGGCATGGTGTCCATCTCCTTGGCTTTACTAACTGTGTCTTTACCCCTGACAAAGGCTCTGACTCTTTCCATGACGTTGTCAAACGAATGTGGGAATTCCTCCCCCAGCTTCTCGCATAGTTGTGCATGTTTTAACCCGTTAATGAAACTGCTGATCTTCATAACCTCCGGGACGTCCTTCATATTCATGCTTTCATTGACAAACCTTTCCATGTACTGGTCAATTCGCTCATTGTCCCTCTGTCTTATGTGCAGAATCTCATTTGGGTTCTTGACCACTTTCCTCTGCTGACCAAGTTTCTCAGAAATTTCTCGCTTAACTCTTCATAGCTGTCAATCCCCCCTGGGGGAAGGCTGTCAAACCATAGCCTTGCCCCCTCCGTCAGGGTCTGCACAAACATGTGGCACCAAACCGGCATGGGCCACCGCCCCAGTTGTCCTGCACCTCTGAAGGCATGGAGATGGTCCTCGGGATCTCTAGTTCCATCATACTTGTCGAAGTTTGGAGGTAGCTTTGTCTTTGGGGGCATGGGTGCTTCAGCGATCCTTCTAGTGAATTTCGAAATTTCGGCTAAGTCTTTAGGGAGGTAGGGTTGATCCAGACCATCACCACCTTGATCTTCCTTCTCCATTTCTTTCCCTTTTTCTTTCTTTCCTGCAAAGAGATCCTCCCTCACTTTCGAGGACATCTGCCTGAGGGCAGTCATGAATGTTTCCAGTGAGTCACTGCCACTGCCCTTGTTTTATGGGTCTACCCCTTCCTGGTTGGAAGGTGTGTCAAAGGACAGTCTGGACCTGAGGCTGTTAAGCTTTTCTTGTCTCTCCAAATCTTCGAGGCACTTTTTTAGCTTGTCCTTGTGCATGGCGACAAAATCTGGAGTGATGGTCTCCTCTCTTTCTAGGACTTCCACTTGGTTTTCGTTTTCATCTTCGTGGGTTATATCTTCCATTGTGACCTTGTCATGGTCGTTCTGTACCGTCTGAATGATATGTGAACCGGGTGGGGTGGCCATGTTACTGTTTTTGAAACGGGTTATCTATGACGTCGGAGTTCAGTGTGGAGACAGCAGTCAGGCTGTTGTCCTACGGATGGCGCCAATGTCGAATACCCAAATCCCTGCTGACGTTCAATGGATCTTCGCTGACGTCCAGATATCCCGATCCGTGTTGCTACAAAAGAATAAACCGTTAGCCTTGTCACGGAGGACCCCGGGAGGGGGATCCGTGACCAAGCTCCGGCGAGGAGCCTATTCCGATGAGTGTGATCACCGGAATGTTTCCTCTAAGGTGTGAATCCAATAAATGTATGTGTGTGTTTAATGCATAAGAATATTGGTCGGAATAAATGAGGGAGAAGTAAATGAGAGAGCTTTTAATGTGATACCGTCAATCTGCCTTGTGATCGCCTTCTTCGGTTTCTTATATAACCTCGAGTCCTTATCTCCCATGTGAGATATTTTGTTAAGATGATCCGACGGATTTAGGAAGTCTTTGAGGGGCTCAGACACGTGTCTGACCCCTAACGGTTAGATTAGCAGCTTCATTTAATGTTCCGGCTGGAGAAGTACAATGCCAGCCAAGATACTCTTCTTATCAGTCATTAATTGTGGCTTGCATTTTCTGATTTCAATTTCCCGCCCATTTCTCATGAGGAGAACCTTAATGGGCAAGGCAAACTGTTGTTTGGGCTTATGTCTTGTTAGGCCCACATGAAGGTAGCCCAAAGCGGGTGAAATGGGATTTCCCATTGGCCCGTCGTCAACATCTACCAAAAACTCATACAGAAAACATAGTGTTATACTTCTGATATAGTTTATAATACAAAAACAAAATATATAAAAGTTTGAAGCACAAAAATCACCATAAGGGTAGTATCAATAATCTTACTGAAGATACAATCGGAGGGCATGAAACAACTCATAAAGCAAAACAAGATATACCTGAGTTGAAGTACCTATTTATAAAAGAGACATCTTAGATTGTTTCTTTAATTAAAACATTCAACTTTCTAAACCTTAATCACAAGATTTTGTTCTAAAAATTAAGGTTGTTCATGAGCCGAGCTAGGGTAAAGCTCGGGCTCGGATTTGAAACCGAGCTGAAACTCTAAGCTCAAGCTCGGCTTGTTAGGTTCGGATTTAAAATGAAAATTATTAAATAGTATTCAAAATTCATTAGTCTAAAATTCCATTAAAATTCAATTAAACATATTCAAAATAAGTTCAATCTAATACATTACAAGCCAAAATCAAGTTCAACCAAATACAAAATAAGTTTCAAATTTCAACGAAATATAATATAAGTTCATTAGCATCCTAATGAACCCCCCAACTTCACAATTACATCGGCTTTTTTCAATTCTTCAAGCTCTTTGTCATTCTTCTCTTTGATCCATCTTTTGACCTCTTCCTTTATAGACTGTAATTTTTTTTTTTTGCTAACATGACATCGGCTAGGCCTTCATCTTGAAATTCACTTGCAGTTTTGCGCCCAAGGCTGCATAACTCAGGATATTCTAACCATGATCAGATTGTGGTCCAAGAGTTCTCTAGCTAGAGCACGGTATGAGGCTTTTGGCCACTTGTTCCAAAAATCAGAGCATACAAAATCCTCTCGATTCGGCTGAGTTTATCACCATCCATGGATTTGTATGTAAACATGCGACCTCCAAGAATGCATTCATAAAGGCTTGTGTTGTAAATAAAGCTATTGAATTATGTCGTAGCAACCGCATCGAACCTGGAGTGCCTTCTATCTTCTGGGATCCTAACCGAATTAAAATCCCCATGTATTACCTAGAAACCTCCTCTACTTTGTTTGATGTAGGCCTTTTTTTCCCATAACTCTCTCTTTGCTGTTGTCGTTTGAGATGCATAAATGTTTAATATATTAAACGTCATGTCGATCCCTGATGTACTGCAAAGTACATATGTTTATAGTGTATCTTTTGGTCAGTTTTTAGTTATTTTGAGTCTAGTTTAGGTTAGAATTTCGATACTGCTGACGTTAAGCTTTGATTTCAGGTCTCGTTGCTTAAAGTGATGAAAAACAAGTCAAAACAAGCAGTTTGAGGAAAAACGGGATTCAGATGTGAGTCGGAAAGCTGGAAAAACAAGAAAACAATAAAATTTCACCAGGGAGGGCGCCGCCGTACGCTAAGCCTCAAGGGGGACCCTACGCGTACCACCTAGCCCCCTGATTCGCAGAAAAGTTGATGAGCAGCTAGGGTTTTATAAAAAAATGTCCAAGAAAATCATAAAATAACCCTAGTGACGAACTCAAGAAACCATAGGCGATTTTCAGAGCATATTTTACGATTTTCGGAGTACTTTGGCTTGCGGGAATCATCGGTTGAAGCTCGGAGCATAGGAAAGAAGATTGTTCGGGTCTTATCTCCCGGTTTTGATTATTTTCTTGTTTCGATACTTTTGCGATGAATTCTTGTTTTGAAACTTGTATTTTGATTTTAAATACTATATATGATTTCAGTCTAAACCTTCGTTACTACCTAGGTAAGATGATAGTTTAATGAAGTTTGGATCTTTTAACGGTTTCTATTGTTTGTTATGGATTGATCTTTGAAAGTAAATAATTCTAGAATCTCTGATTTGGTGCGTGTGCAAATTTAATCTTGATTGTTGATTATTTACTGTTTCACATAAGTTTTGGTGAATGTCTTTCACATAATAAATTTGTGTTGATTATTCATACCTTGGCGGGTTCGGGTGATCTTTGGGTAAATCGGCCGATAGCCTTAGAAACAGTTCCTAAAATACAATTAGAATTAGGTGTTCTGCTTAACTTGTCGCTAAGAGGCTCGAGTTAGTTAGTAGGCCTCGGTGTGATATATAGCTAAGATAGGTGTAGTTCCCTAATTACATCTATGTCTATTAAACCAAGTTAGAATCTAGGATTGCCTTAGACTGTCGCGCTGAGAGGTAGATAGTCGAATTAGGGCACTTTCAGAGTCGTTAGAGGACTGAGAGGAAGTCTAACAATCGGTGTTCTCAACAACCTTGTAGGGTTTCCTAGGTTTCTTCCTGAGAAGGGTCGGGAAGTCTTAGCTTGAAATACCTTAGGGTTTAGTATTTTACGATCTCGATTCCATACCGCACTAGTACCGTTAGAAATCCATCCCTAGTTAAACAGGATTCAAGCCTAGGTAGTCGTTAATCTCATCTGAATTAAACCTTAGTTTTTGTTCGTGTCTTAGTCTAATTTTATTTCAATTTCAATTTTAGGATTTTAGTAACCCCCCCCCCCCTTAAAACACAACAATAGTTAAGTCGTGTCAGTGTCTAGTCTAAATAAAGTCGTCAACGTAATTAATTAGAGTCCTTGTGGGTTCGACATCTGGACTTGCTTTTCTTTGCTACAGTCGACCGGTTCACTTGCCGGTGAGTAGTTTAGTGAAGTTAGAGAGTCTAGATTATTATTACTTGAGTCTAAATTTAGGTTTATTTTAGTTTATTTATTTGAACTACTTATTGCATATCAAGTTTTTGGCGCCGTTGCCGGGGATTCTTGGCAATTGCGTTAATTACTTTGTTTGGATTTCAACTGATATCTATACGTGCTTTTTGTGTGTTTGTGAGTCGTAGGAGTTCAAGTAATTTTAGTGTCTTTTTATTTTTAGAGTCTTTTGTTGGAGTCGATTTACTTGTTTGTTCTCGGTTTTGCAGTTCATGCCCCACACGCGTTCTCAGGGACCTGTGAAGCCGCCGATCGACAAGTCATCCTTCTCCACACCCAATTTACAGGTTAGAAAATCTTCAACTTCATCTACAACCCCTTTTGACTCTACACTACAATCTAAACCACCGAACTACGACTTCACCCTGAAGTCATCACCCCACAACACCCCACCACCTTCCCGTCCACCTAGTCCACCACCAGTTCACCAAATGGCCGAAAACCAAACTGTCCACCAACGCTCCACTGCGGGTTTTACTGCAAATTCACCTATCACCATCCCTGAAATCACCAATGACAAGTCCTGGCAAATTCCCTCATACATCATGACCGCCATTAACAACTCTTGTCAGTTCCACGGTCGTGATGATGAGGATGCGCCTGCACATATCAACTGTCTCACCCGTTTGTGTAGCACCTTCGGCATCGAAGGTGTTAATCTTGATGCCCGCTATCTCCAAGTCTTCCCTTTTTTGCTTGCTGGCCGCGCAGCCACATGGCTCGATTCGCAACCATCAGGTACTTATACCACTTGGGCTGGACTTAGGGATGCCTTCCTTGCTAAGCATTTCCCACCTGCGAAGGAGATCCATTCATTCAGAATGGAGCCTGATGAACCATATCACTTAGCTTGGGAGAGGTTTTAAACTTTACTCTCGCATTGTTCCCAACATGGGCTTTCGGATTGGGCTTTAGTAGAAAAATTTTACAATGGTCTCACCCCTGAGTGTAAGGCCCGATTCGACACATCTGCAGGAGGCCATTTAATGGGAAAGAAAACTGTGGCTGACTGCAATGATCTATTTGAGAGCTTCGCTCATGCTGATATAGATCATAGTGCTACCAGCAGGAATTCCAATCCTGTGAATACTTCCTCATCTTCTCAAGGAGTAAACCAAGTCGTCTCTGACTCAAAGGTAGCATCTCAACTTGACTATATCACCAAAGAGTTGCTAGAAATTAAGAAAAAAGGTCGATAGGTGCGAAGTTTGTAGAGGTGGACATGACACTGTAGATTGCCCAACACTCACCCTAGAACAGGTCGAGTACATAGCAGGTCAAAATAGGGGTCCAACTAACCCATTCAGCAATAGTAACTCTAATTGGCGTGCTAATAATTATCGCTCTTCAGGTAACCCCCTGGTTTTCCATCAGGTCAATATCAAAGCAGGGGCCAGGTTTCTATTCTAGTGGGGGGTCGGGTCAAACAAGTCAATTTGCTAGTTCAGGTTCAGGTGGGCAGTTCAGAGGTGAGGGGTCAAACCAAGAGGTTCAACCTAGGAATGAGGGGTCAAATGGTAGTTTGTATAGGATAGAGGACCTTCTTACCCAGCTAGTGGTTAAGGATCATGCTACCCAACGTACCTTAAAGAATAACCATTCGAATTTCTTACACCTTCAAAGGCAAGTTGGGGATATTGCACGCCAGTTGCAAGAATGACCTCCCGGTCAATTTTCGGGAAATACAAAGTCCAACCCATCCGGCAATTTGAAGGCAATTTCGACCCGTAGTGGTAGGACCTTAGGAGAGGTAGTGAGACCCGAGAGTGTTGGGATAGAAGATGAGGAGCCCGTAGATGAAGAGGTTCAAATGGAGGCACCCGATAAAGTGCAACCTAGGTTCATCCCAGCAAGTACCGCACACACCGGGGGGGGCTTCAAGTGAGAAAAGTATAGGAAAGAGGCCCATACAAGTTGCTTCATCACCCACTATTGATCTTTCTCGTGCTCCATTTCCTTCCCGTTTAAAAAATCAAACTTATTCTAAAGAGTACGGGAAATTTTAAGAAATCTTTAAGCAACTTAGAATTAACCTTCCCTTCATAGAGGCCCTCTAATCGATGCCTAAATATGCAAAATTTTTAAAGGACCTTCTAAAATGTAGGGATAGGTTAGGAGAGGTTTCTAACATTCCCCTTAGTGGAGGGTGTTCCGCCGTAGTCTTGAACAAGGTCCCGAAAAAATTGACAGATCCAGGCCTTTTTACCATTCCATGTTTGTTTGGGAGTGATACCGAGTGTAGGGCCCTAGCCGATTTAGGAGCGAGTATAAACCTAATGCCATATTCCATGTATGAGAGGTTAGGTCTAGGAGAGTTATCCCCTACACGTATGTCTTTGTCTCTAGCCGATAGATCAGTGAAGTATCCATGTGGCATAATCGAAAACCTTCTAGTTAAAGTGGATAAATTCGTCTTTCCCATAGACTTTGTCGTTCTTGATATGGAAGCCGGCGAGAACGTTCCTATCATTCTAGGACGCCCATTCTTGTGTACCGCCAAGGCTATCATCGATGTCTTCGACGGTAAATCACACTCCAAGTCGGTGAGGAGAGAGTCACTTTCGAAAAAGCACGCTCCATGGAACACCCTAGTGGTTCCGATGATCTCAGTAGTCCTTGTCATTCGGTCTATTTCATAAAGTCTTTCTTATCATGTGTCGACCATTGCTTTGACTATATTAGTGGAGCCGATTTAGTTGGGGGTAAGTTAGATGAGGTAGTTGAGAAGGTAGAGAAGGTTGTGAGTGAGAGTGAGGAAGTAGAAGAGACCGAGTGGGTCCCCGAAGTGCTAGAGTTGAGTGAGGTAAAAAGTGAGGTTGAGAGTACACCCTTAGAGAAACCCGCCCCCTTAGAACTTAAAGTTCTCCCATCCCACTTAGAGTACGCTTTCTTAGGTGAGGGGTCCAATTTTCCCGTCATTATTTCATCTAAGTTAGAGGAGGGAGAGAAGGGTAGGTTGTTAGAGGTGTTGAGGGAGAATAGGGAAGCCATTGCATGGCGACTTTCGGATATCAAGGGCATAAGCCCCGCCTATTGTACCCACCGGATACTCATGGAAGATGACTATAAGCCGGTGGTGCAACCTCAACGGCGCCTAAATCCGATCATGCAAAAGGTTGTTAAGAAGAAAGTGCTTAAGTTGTTAGATGCCGGAGTGATATACCCTATTTCCGATTCACCATGGGTTAGCCCGACCCAAGTCATCCCAAAGAAGGGTGGGATGACGGTGATCATGAACGAAAAGAACGAATTAATCCCTTCTCGTACCGTTACCGGTTGGCGTGTATGCATAGACTACCGAAAGTTAAATGACGCCACCCGTAAAGACCATTTCCCCTTGCCATTCATTGACCAAATGTTGGAGCGTCAAGCGGGTCAACAATTCTATTGTTTTCTCGACGGATTTTCGGGTTATTTTCAGACCCCAATCGCTCCGGAGGATCAAGATAAAACGGCATTCACATGACCTTACGGCACTTATGCGTATCGCTGCATGCCTTTCGGGTTATGCAATGCTCCGGCTACTTTCCAAAGATGGATGGTTGGTATATTCCAAGACATGCTTGAGACTTCTATGGAGGTTTTCATGGATGGCTTCTCGGTTTATGGTACCACTTTCGATCAATGTCTTCTAAATCTTAATAGGATGCTTAAGAGATGTATAGAGACAAATCTCATGTTGAATTGGGAGAAATGTCACTTTATGGTGACGGAGGGGATAGTTTTAGGTCACAAGGTGTCTAGAGAGGGGATAGAGGTGGATAGGGCCAAGATAGATACCATAAGTAGATTGTGTCCACCTACTAGTGTCAAGTCCGTTCGTAGTTTCCTAGGGCATGCGGGCTTTTATAGGCGTTTCATCATGGATTTTTCTAAGATTACGCGCCCCATGACCCGACTTTTGGAGAAGGATGTACCTTTCGTCTTCGACGAAGAGTGCATCAAGGCTTTTGATTATTTGAAGGAGAAACTCATTAGTGCCCCTATCCTTCTTTTGCCCGATTGGAGCTTACCTTTCGAGCTCATGTGCGATGCAAGTGATTATGCTGTAGGTGCGGTTTTAGGTCAAAGAGTCGATAAACATTTTCATCCAATCTACTACGCGAGCAAAACTTTGAATGATGCTCAAGAGAACTATACCACCACGGAAAAAGAGCTCTTAGCCGTAGTGTTTGCGTTTGATAAGTTTCGCTCATATCGCGTGCTTTCCAAAATCACCGTGTTCACCGAGCATGCCGCTTTGCGCTTTCTATTCCAAAAGAAAGACGGAAAGCCACGCCTCATTAGATGGATTCTTTTGCTCTCCGAGTTCGATATCGAAATTAAAGATAAGAAGGGAGCGAAAAACATGGCCGCCGACCATTTGTCACGCTTAGAGGATCCTAAGAGAGAAGAAGTTCGTGAGGATTCCATATGAGACACTTTTCCTCATGAAACCATAGACTTTGTTAGTGCCGAGGTAGGAGGTTTGCCTGGTTTTTGGATTTGGCAAATTATTTAGCAACCGGCAATCTTGTGAGGGGTATGTCCTACCAACAAAAGAAAACGCTTCTTAGGGATGCTAGGAAGTACATTTAGGATGACCCGTACCTATTTAGGATAGGTGGAGATAGAGTGCTTAGGAGGTGCGTTTCAAAAGAGGATGGGATGGACATCCTTAGACATGTTCATGAGGGTTTAACGGGAGGCCATCACGGGCCAGATGTGACGGCACAAAAGGTTTTTAATAGTGGCTTCTATTGGCCAACAGTAGTTAAAGATGCCGTAGAGTTTGTTAGGACATGTGACCGTTGCCAACCCACCGGCAACATCTCATCCAAGGATGAAATGCCCCAAAATCCTATCCAAGTTCTTGAAATCTTTGACGTTTGGGGTATTGATTTCATGGGACCTTTCCCCTCATCGAGTGGGAATAGGTACATCCTCGTGGCCATTGACTATGTCTCAAAGTGGGTGGGTGGAAGCTCAAGCTTTGCCCACTAATGATGCCCAAGTGGTGGTGAGATTTCTTAAGAAATTATTCACACGTTTCGGAGTTCCTAAAGCTATCATAAGTGACCGTGGCATGCACTTTTGCAATTCCGCCATGGAAAAGGCACTTGCTCGCTACGGTGTCACTCACCGTCTTTCCACCGCATATCACCCGCAAACTAGTGGCCAACTAGAGAATGCAAACCGAGGGGTGAAGAGAATCTTAGAGAAAATGGTAGGAAAAAGTAGAAAGGATTGCTCGAAAAAGCTCGACGATGCATTATGGGCATTCCACACCGCCTACAAGACACCGTTAGGAACCACACCCTTCATGATTGTGTATGGCAAAGTGTGCCATCTTCTGGTGGAATTAGAACATAGAGCTTTGTGGGCATTGAAACCGTTAACCTCGACCTTACCGAAGCCGTAAGAAGGAGGTTCTTCCAAATCCATGAATTGGAAGCTTTAAGGGATGCTGCCTATGAACGATCTTGGAGTATCAAGGAAAAGACTAAGGCGTTGCATGATAGGAGGTTGCGAGGATTGAAGGAGTTTAAGATAGGTGATAGAGTGCTCTTATTCAATTCAAGATTGAAATTGATAGCGGGGAAGTTGAAATCAAGATAGACCAGACCGTACGTGGTAAAGGAGGTGTTTCCATATGGTACCGTAGAGTTATATGACGAAGTTGATAAAGGTGTGTGGAAAGTTAATGGTCATAGATTGAAGCACTACTTGGGAGGTCCTATTGATACTACCGAGGAGGAAGAAATTCCTCTAGAGGACCCACCCACCTTCACCGAACAATGAGTGAGAGGAGCTTCGTTTGTAGAGTATGTACCATTTGTAAATTTCGTTATTTTTCGTATTTCTCGTAGTTTTTCGTGTTTGTGTTTTGTGTGTTTGAGAAATTTTGCAGGAAACGTACCATTGAAGAGCTGAATTTGCTAAGGAAATGACGTCCCATGTATGTTTATTTGATACTTAGAAAAATTTTGGGAGTTTTGGATGGTTGGGAAAAAGTTTGGAAATTTTTCTAAGGCATGAAAGGCTCCAATTTTCGAAACCTTCTGTGAAAAACGGACCTAGACGTAGCGTCTAGGCCCATCCCGTACCACCTAGGGGGGGTCAGATTTAATTAACTTTGGAGGCACCGCCATACGCGACGCACCCCCTCACACACCTACGCGCTACGCGACGCCCACAGACGGTTCAAACTCATTTTTTTGACCCTTGTTTGCTACATAACACTTCATCTCTTCCACATTACGAACCCTAGCCGCAAATTCACCTTTTTCACCATATCTCACCCATTTTTCCACCAAATCACTCCATTTTTCTTCCTACATCACCACAATCACTTTCCCTACGATTCTAACCATCAATTTCACTCGAAATCACGATGAATCTTCGCGTTTTTCGACAAGTTTGAGCACCACAAGTTCAAGACCAACTTTTTCTTGCTTAATCCGACTTCAAGATATGTTTTCTGTGATTTCTCGTTAGTAGGTAACTTTATTGTTCATTTTTATTGTCGGCTCAGGCATATATTAGGTCTAGGGCTTGGGTAGTTCGTTAAAGTTGTGATTTTTTATGCGTTAATAATGCTAGTAGTATACGGTTGGGCTTGTTTAGGATGATTCTACAGAATGGGGGTTGTGGATGGTTCGGGTTGGTTTATTTGCACATGTTTGAGCTTTGTGGGGTTTGTTTGGCTAATACTAAGAGGTTTTTACTTAAAAAAATAGGTTTTTGAACTGATTTTTGCAAATCTAATTAGTTTTCTAAACAAGTTTTGTTGCACAAACCGTCACCTTGGGGTTTCAAAGTCTCAAACTCTCACTTGTTTAGCCTAAATGTGGGAATATTTTTGGCACTTATGCTTAATTGAGGACAATTAAAGTGCTGGGAGGAGATAGTGTACATTGAGTCTTAAGTCGTTCGAGTCTTTGAATCTAGTAATTTACTTTGAGTTAGTACTTAGAGTTTAGTGTCGGGTTTACTAATATGCATGTACAACTTCACAACATTTTGCCCGTACTCAATCTCCATTCGGGCAAAGTGGTGTTTAACTTACGTTTTTGTAAACGGTAACCCAAGTTTTTCTTCAACTTTATTTTCAGAATTAGCCGCGAATGAAATGCTTTACAACAATTCTAAATTTTTAGAAATTTTATAAAAATCCAAAAAAATTTAAAAAAAAATTAAAAATACCAAAAATAGTTTGTGATTACTAATATTCTGCATTGCTTTGTCTTGTCGAATTTTTCGTGTTTTGCAGGAACATGTCAGGTGAGGGCTCATCCTTTAACCCAAAGAAAAGGAAGATCCAATAACGAGGAAAAGATAGGAGAGTTTATTCTCGAGTTGAAAGGCTAGTTGATCACCCAATAACTAGTGAAATTTGTGAAAACTAATCTCCTGGACATCGCACAATTGATTGGGAATGGTTGCAAGGAATGGGAGTTAGTGACCGTGTAGCGGACTTGCTTGGGCCGCGAC
Organism: Helianthus annuus; assembly: GCF_002127325.2. Taxonomy (NCBI): domain Eukaryota; kingdom Viridiplantae; phylum Streptophyta; class Magnoliopsida; order Asterales; family Asteraceae; genus Helianthus; species Helianthus annuus. Next base: position 142,230,470 of record NC_035442.2, read on the forward strand.
TGAGAGCGGCGATGGATTGCCGTTGGCCACAGCATACGGAGCTGACACTTGAATTTCATTGTACTTTTCGTCATAAAGAGGGTACTTTTGCTGAGAAAAATGCGGTCTCGTTTTCATTGGGCAGGAATTTGTATGAGATGAGCATTGCTGAGTTTGGGGTAGCTTTGGGTTTCTACACTGAGCGGGAGGTGCGAACGGATGATTTTGTTAATGGGTTGAAGGGTGTATACAATCATGCGTGACCAAATTGCTTGGGTCCGGAGGAGTTGGCTAGATTTTGGGAGACGATTGCGACCACACCGTTCGCCGGCACGAACCTTATCTCATCGGTTCGTGATCCGATCCATAGGTATATTTTGAAGGTGTTGGCGACTACGATTGTGGCAAGAAGGTCGGGTGAGAACAAGGCTAACTGGTTGGATCTTTTTGCCTTGATGTGTATGGTTGAGAAAAGGAATTGGAATTTGGCGAGTTTCTTCGCATGGTCTTGTAATCGGCCTTGTAGAGGGGGAAACCGGGCGGCAATGGATCTTTGGACATACATTACTAGGTTGGCGAAGAATTTGGGTGCTCTCACGAAATATAAGTTGGAGCAGATGAGAGAGAGTTTTCCAACGACTTACTAGAGTGTTGGGGATCTACAGTTAGCGAGTATTCTGTCATATTTGGACCCACCGGAATGGGAGTTCAGACAGGGTGCACAGGTTCAGCCGGCAGCAGGTACTGAGGTGGCTAATATCTTACAGGGTGCTTTTCCACCACGTCAGCAGAGACCTCGGCAGAGGCATGAGATCCCAGCTCCGCAGCACCCGCTTCGCCAGGCCCGTCAGCCACAACCCGACCCATTCACTCATGAAGCAGCTTATGACCTGACCCAGCAGTGTTTCGGTCAGTTAGAGGACAGAATGAGAGTTGATCATCAGTGGACGATGCAGAGCCACCACCGCCAGGATGACATGCTTAGGTACATGATGTCAGGTATGCGTCTAGATGTGCCTCCACCTTTTTCTCGATTACTTCCACCATCAGTTTATGGAGGTGAGCAACAGGATCCGTACGTCTATGGACAGTATCCGGGGTATGATCAGTGGGGTGGACAGAGTGGTTATGGCTACGGTGGCCAGTATGGATGGCAGTAGGCAGGAGGTTCTGGAGTGCAGCAGATGGATGAGGAGGAAGGCGAAGAGTGATGGAGATGGACTGAAGCGGCATATATCCTTTTATGATTATTTTATTTTATGCTGCTTTAGTAGTTCATTAGGTTGTAATAGTAAGACAATATGTTTTATTTTTCTTTTGAACTTCGGATGTTGGTACTTTGGATGTTTGGCAGTAGTTTGCTTGGTATGGTATGTTTGGTTTAGGTTGGTGATTGGAGCCGCTTTCCGTTCGTGTGAGAGAGAGTTTTGGTATTGTTTGCTGAGCACGTTCGGTATTGGAGGGCTTATGTGGAAACGACTGGCACTTTGACAGTCACACATATCAGCTAAGTCGTTTCCCTTTTTGTTGTTGTATTTTATTTATTTATTTCGTTATTTCGTTCGTTATTTATTTAGTTAGTTCGCTAGTAGCTTTTTTTGGTTTTTAGTGTTTAGGTAGTTTTGAGTCGTATTTCCATTCTTGCATTAGGGACAATGCAAATTTTAAGTGTGGAAATGGGATACATGTAAATAATCGAGTCATTAAGCTGAAAAATACAAAAAATTGAAAAATACAAAAAAATCGAAAAATTTGAAAATGTCCTTTGAAATAAGTAGTTTGCATATTTAAAACGGAAAATGATAGAAAAGATGAATTTTTGCTTGGGTTCAAATAATAATAATATGAGTGATGTGCACAAAATGCAACATATAAATTACATCAATTATGGCTTAAAACTAACTCTTTTTTAGTACTAATGTTGGAAAAAGTATGCTTTTGTCTTCCTTTTGTGTTTTCAGGATTAAATGAGCTCAAAATAACAAAAGAAGCAAAAAGACAGCAAAATCTAACAAAAATACAAGAAAAGGAACAAAAGTGATATGCCCGACCCCTCAACAGCATCTCCCCAAGCAAAACAGAGAAGCCAGAAGACTAAACACGCCCCGTGCTCAGCGAGCACGGGGCCGTGCCCAAGAAGCAGCAGAAAAGACAAACCTATAGAAGCTTCTATTGCCCACCCGGGGCCGTGCCCAGCGGACACGGGGGCGTGGTCAGGTTGCTGGAGGCGCATTTATTGTAATTGCGAATTACAATTAATGAAGAGAGAGAGTGTCAGATGGACACGGGGCCGTGCCCAGTGGGCATGGGGCCGTGCCCAGGCTTCTGTTCAGCCTATAAATAGGAGTGCTTGGAGCCATTTCAACTCATCCCTTGGCACACCACCTCTCTCACACTTCACCCACCACCCACCACCACCATAACACCATCATCCACCACCACCATCCATTGTCCATCATAGAGTGTGTGAGTCATCTCGGGATCCAAGATTGATCGTAAGAGTTCTTGACAATCAAAGGCCATGTTTGCCTAAGTCTCTTACATCACTTGGTGAAGACAAGTGTTTAGTGAAATACTTTTTATTTTTAATCTTTTGCACTTTTTAATTGGTTTTGTATTAATGACTTTAATTACTAGTTTCTTATGTTGAAGGTGATTCTTCCTTATCGTTTGTCCGTGGTGTCTTGGCATTATTTTACTGTCTATATAAAATAAAAGATTTTCACCATTCATATCTCCACGGTCTATACGGAGGTATGTTGGCTACCTGGTCGGGGGTTAAGGGAACGGTTTGGTAAGAGTCTTGCCATTGTTCAGTGTATAGATCCTGCAAAGGACCTGGGTCAAATTTAGTAGGACCTCCTTCAATACCCAAAGGTATTGGATGGCGGGAGTCCAAACTCTTTGATCCCCTCATAAGTTAAACTACTATTAAAACTTTAACCCGGCTACTTAGGACTGTATCCCTGCTGACTCAGACTACTTAGCCGAGGGTAACGTCGCCTTCAAAAGAGGGCCTACCACATTATGCATTAATAACTTAATTAATTATCTTTCAATAATCCAACCGTTTAGGATTGTATCCTTGCTGACTCAAACTACTGGGTTGAGGGTAACATCGCCTTCAAAAGAGGGGCCTACTACAATAACTAAGATAATCTCCTATTCAAGTGCAAAAGTGCGAAAATAATCAAAGGTTACACTAACACACAAGTCGGATCCAAGTGATTCATCTTGTCTATCTGTTTTACTTTTATTTTTATTTTCAGTATTTTAGTTAGTTTTATTTTCTTAGATTAAAAATCTTTTTCTAACATTTTGATTTGATTAGACGTTGAGGATAAACCGGTACTAAAAGCTCTTGTGTCCTTGGACGACCTCGGTATCTTACCAACACTATACTACGTCCACGATGGGTGCACTTGCCCATATGTGTGTTTAGTGTTAGTAAATATCGTGTTTTATAAATTTAAAACTTGGCTAAAAAGTGAAAAAGGGCTTAAAATATACACCTAAAACATATACACACTAACACGCATCAAGTTTTTGGCGCCGTTGCCGGGGACACAAGGATTTTAAAAAAGTTAGGAATCAACGGCCTAATCATTTTTTTTATTTTCTTTTTATTTTTTTTAGGATTTTCTTAATTTTTCAGCTTCTGCAGAACTCAGCACGGGCCGTGCTTGCTGAACACGCCCCCGTGCCCAATCATTGGAACTGGCAATCTTGTTTTAAGTCAGACAGTAAGCTGAACACGGGGCCGTGCCCACTCAACACGCCCCCGTGCCCAAGATTTAGTTACTGAAAACAAAACCGTAAGATCCCGACGGTTGGTAATTTCTGACACAAAAATGAGTGATAATGATTTTTTTTACTTTCGGCACTTTTATGGTACGTGGTGTCAATTATGTGGAGGCAAACATAAAGAATTAGAATGTTACTTTTTAAATTATAAGCCCCACTATATAGACCCACCGTCTCCCTATAACCTTAAGAGGGGCGAAAGTAAAAATAATCACTATCTCTCCCTCGAATGCGCCCAACCAGATATTCTAGGAGAAATGCTCCTTGACGAGTTATTTCAATTAGAAAATCTAGTTCTAAATTGGTTAAAAGAGCTTAGGAAGGATTTCATTAATCCATCCCAAGACAATGACCATGAAGAAGTGTTGGGATCGCATTCCAACAACCTCGTTGCTCCCAAAAATACCTTCAATTCTAGCGAAGACTTGGACGATAGTCGTCCCTGTGCCGATTGTGCCGTGAAGGACTCTCCATCGACTTCGTTCGGTGCATACATAGACCTGAGCGATTCGGCATATACATTCTTTAACGAGAGCCCGGAAAAGGGTTGGACTTGTCCACCTACATATAGCATAGGAATCACCCTCGCCGACAACCTCTTGCATTCTCGTATTAGTCTAGAGCAATTAAGGTATCTTAGGCACTTTGGGGTTGTTCCATCCAGTAAGGAACCACCCGATCCGAATATATTCCTTAGAAATAGACACACTTCATAATCAGCCCCTCGACACGGGGCCATGTCCAGCCAACACGCCCCGTGTCCACCAAAAGATTCCCTTCTGACTTTTACGTCAGAATACGGACAAACTGTGTCAGGATTCTATCTGCACACGGGGCCGTGTCCAGCTGACACAGGGCCGTGTCCAGCACGCTGTCGTTTTCTATAAATGCAGCCAAGAATTCTGCACATTTGGACCATCCAGGGACAGGGATTTGAAAGGATCTTCTCTCCTACCATCCTAGGTATGTTCTAAAAGAAGTTTCCAACAACCATCTTGTCCTTTCCTCTTTTATCCATTTTCTCTTCTTCATCTTTCTCCAAAAACCTCCATTAAAGTTTGAGAATTCATGCTTTTTGGCAAGAAATATTGAGTTTTGTTCAAGGAATCTTGTTAAAAATAAGTTGTATAACATTGTTTTAAGTTACTATTGATCAAAAAGGCTTCACAAGTTAGAAAAATAACTTAAACTTCAAGATTCGTTGTTTCAAAATTCTGCTAAATGGTGAACACGGGGCCGTGCTCACTGAGCACGGGGCCGTGTCCAAGATACTGTTTCATTAAAATAAGTTGTTTTCAGTTTATTTTCACAGAATGTCAAGTGAAAACAGTGAAACATCGCCAGTGCATTCAAGAAACAGTAGAAGTGGAAGAAGGCCTTCCATTGAAGCTACCCTTGTACACTACGTCATGGCGCTACGGGAAGCAATCGATGAAATGACTTCGGTAGAGGAGGTCCTAATAGACCGTATAAATTATCTTACGGTGGGGCTGGAAAATAGTTTTCAAGAGATTAACCTCTTGCACCAGAGTTTAAATATTCTTGTAACACCTCCCATGGAACCCATCCTCCCTCAAGAGAATTGGAACCTAGCACTTGGAGTCAATAACCCTACCGGATGGGATGATATTCCAGCGGAGCCTCCTCTTGGAAATCTGCAAGAAGTCCCGGTGGAAGTTGCACCTCCTCAAACCGATGCCAACGAGCCCTCCTTTCTCCTCCCGATGGAGATAGAGGAATGGCTCGCCGACATATGAGGAGTCCATAACCGGAGAAAGGAGTTCTATGAAGCCACATGCAACCGAGACTACTATCTTCTCGGAAATTTTGCTAATTAGAATAACTTGTAGGCTAGGGCTCCTTGGGTTAAAGCTTCTTGTGCTTACTTATCTAACTTACTAGTATTTTAGGAATATGTAATTCTCTCTATGATTTTAATGAAATGATGGTTTTAAGGTTTGGATGATGTTGAAATAAATAAAACACACTCATGGTGGTCAAGGATAACAAGGGAAACGAGAAACATAGCCCCATGCACGAAAACAGGGCCGCCCGACAAGAATCCCTTCATTACAGCAAGTTCAGCACGGGCCGTGTCCGCCCAACACGGCCCCGTGCTGCACACCCTGCAGAAAATTGCCCAGTTCAGGTAACTGGACACGGGCCGTGTTCGCTGAACACGCCCCCGTGCCCAGGCTTCTGTTTGTTTTCTTTATTTTTTGTCACTGGCACCTAAACACGAGGCCGCACCCGGAAACCCACGGGGCCGTGTCCAGGCTGCCAGTAACATAAAATTTTGCTTTTAACACCATGTTACACATTCAATCAACCTAAAAACTTATTTTTGGGACACATTGAGGACAATGTGTAATTTAAGTGTAGGGGGGATGCTAAAACCTTGAATTTTGCAAGTCCTAATAACAAGCCTTACACAAAACTCTATTGGAACCGCTAATCACCCCAATTTTTTTCCAAAAATTTTCATTTTTTTACTTGTCTAAGTTTAAGATGGGAACTCAAGTCTTAACAAGGTTATATTTTTATAAGTTTACAACCGATAGCGTCGTAATAAAAAGAACCAACATAAGAAAATTATGAAAAGGCATGACAAACTTAGTTAAAATTTGATTATATATACTTGATCACATAAAAAAAAAAACCCTTTCCCACAAAAGTGAGTTTTGAGCCTTTAACGAGCATACAAATATATATCTTTACACTAAATGCTCGTTTTTCGTCTCTTGTGTGAATAGCCGCTTGGTTCATACGACTCTAGAACTTGCCACAACAATACATTCCCGGTCCTTACCAACTTAAACCCAAGTAAGTAAATGATGGAGGCATTAGGACTAACCCTTTTTCTTTCTACACCATTATTTCTCATTTTTTTACCACCTACCCAAAATCCCCCTAGTTAACCCCTTTGAGCCTAAACCCTTTTCATTTCTTAACCCAAAAACCATCACCCTTTTTACCCACCTAAACCTTTTTTATTTTTAACCCTTTATTTTAGTAACAACGTTCGGTTTTCTAATGACTCTATTAAACAAAAAAAACAAAAAAAAAAAAAAACCAGTTGTACATTTTGATGAAACCAAATAAACAAACAAGTTCATCAAAAATAACCTTGTTTGAAACAAGTGGTTCGTCAAAATAAAATAAAAAGTCTTTCAAAAACCGACGTTTGTTACGCCTTTCGCCCTTTTTACTAACCACTAACCCAACCACCCACCTTTAGCCCAAGCCTAACCCTTCACCCAAAAAAGTCCTCTTGATATTTACAAAGGTATATAGTTAAAAAGGAGGAGTACTGATTGCTTGGTAAGCTTATGGTAGGAGTAAGTTCCATGCCGCTCTCGAGTGATTCACTAAAAATACACCTTCGGCCGAGTGTTGAGTGATTCCCCCGTGAGGTATGTGAACTTGTATATAAATGGAATTTTAAAAAGGTATGTTATGCCCTAATAAATAATTTATCTTATGAAATGTTCTTAATAAATCATGACGAATAGGACTGTAAATAAATAAAAATAAAACCTAAATAATCTTGGAATTCCCGACACTCTATGACAAGCCCAAAAACCTTCTCTTCTACCTATTCCATTTGGGAGTGAATAAAGCCATATTATAAAGAGTTTTGCTTGAGGACAAGCAAAGATTCAAGTGTGGGGGTATTTGATGTGCACAAAATGCAACATATAAATTACATCAATTATGGCTTAAAACTAACCCTTTTTTACTACTAATGTTGGAAAAAGTATGCTTTTGTCTTCCTTTTGTGTTTTCAGGATTAAATGAGCTCAAAATAACAAAAGAAGCAAAAAGACAGCAAAATCTAACAAAAATACAAGAAAAGGAACAAAAGTGATATGCCCGACCCCTCAACAGCATCTCCCCAAGCAAAACAGAGAAGCCAGAAGACTGAACACGCCCTGTGCTCAGCGAGCACGGGGCCGTGCCCAAGAAGCAGCAGAAAAGACAAACCTATAGAAGCTTCTATTGCCCACCACGGGGCCGTGCCCAGCGGACACGGGGGCGTGGTCAGGTTGCTGCAGGCGCATTTATTGTAATTGCGAATTACAATTAATGAAGAGAGAGTGTCAGATGGACACGAGGCCGTGCCTAGCGGGCACGGGGCCGTGCCCAGGCTTCTGTTCAGCCTATAAATAGGAGTGCTTGGAGCCATTTCAACTCATCCCTTGGCACACCACCTCTCTCACACTTCACCCACCACCCACCACCACCATAAACACCATCATCCACCACCATTATCCATTGTCCATCATAGAGTGTGTGAGTCGTCTCGGGATCCAAGATTGATCGTAAGAGTTCTTGACAATCAAAGTCCATGTTTGCCTAAGTCTCTTACATCACTTGGTGAAGACAAGTGTTTAGTGTAATACTTTTTATTTTTAATCTTTTGCACTTTTTAATTGGTTTTGTATTAATGACTTTAATTACTAGTTTCTTATGTTGAAGGTGATTCTTCCTTATCGTTTGTCCATGGTGTCTTGGCATTATTTTACTGTCTATATAAAATAAAAGATTTTCACCATTCATATCTCCACGGTCTATATGGAGGTATGTTGGCTACCTGGTCGGGGGTTAAGGGAACGGTTTGGTAAGAGTCTTGCCGTTGTTCAGTGTATAGATCTTGCAAAGGACCTGGGTCAAATTTAGTAGGACCTCCTTCAATACCCAAAGGTATTGGATGGCAGGGGTCCAAACTCTTTGATCCCCTCATAAGTTAAACTACTACTAAAACTTTAATCCGGCTACTTAGGACTCTATCCCTGCTGACTCAGACTACTTAGCCGAGGGTAACGTCGCCTTCAAAAGAGGGGCCTACCACATTATGCATTAATAACTTAATTAATTATCTTCCAATAATCCGACCCTTTAGGATTGTATCCTTGCTGACTCAAACTACTAGGTTGAGGGTAACGTGGCCTTCAAAAGAAGGGCCTACTACAACAACTAAGATAATCTCTTAAACAAGTGCAAAAGTGCGAAAAAAATCAAAGGTTACACTAACACACGAGTCGGATCCAAGTTATTCATCTTGTCTATCTGTTTTACTTTTATTTTTATTTTCAGCATTTTAGTTAGTTTTATTTTCTTAGATTAAAAATCTTTTTCTAACATTTTGATTTGATTAGACGTTGAGGATAAACCGGTACTAAAAGCTCTTGTGTCCTTGGACGACCTCGGTATCTTACCAACACTAACACGCATCAATGAGATTTAAATAAATCGAGCTTGCATCTAGTTAGGGATATGTGGATAGGCCCAGGTTTGGTTTTAAGTCCCTTTGAGCTAATACACCTTAATTGTCGGTCTGCTAGTGGGTTTTCGCCTGGGAGATATGGGAAATTAAAACTGCCGATAATAGTATAAGGGGCACCGTTATAAGTTGAAACTGCTAGAGTTTGTGATCATGAAAGAAAATAAAATAAAATAAAAAGTGAGCTAGAAACTAAATGAAAGCAGTGCATTCTTATGTAGTCTGGGTTGGGGATAGTGACTTTACAACCGGATTGCCGCTAGGATGTGTGAAATCGACTGTGCAAAGAAAAGTAAAAAGTACCGAAGCTTAAGTAATCCGAGTTGGGGATATCGACTCTACAGCCGGATTGCCTCTTGGTTAGGGGAAGCATCGTCTACGCTTATGAAAAGAAAAAAAAAGAAAGAAAAATGAAAAAAAAATGGAAAAAAAATGGAAAAAGAAAAAAATGTGATTGTAAACTCTCTTGGTTTTGATATAAGACGGTTGGGAATTGGTCCAGTGATCGTTCCTTTAGTCCTATAAGTTTGAGGTGCGAGTAGGTGGACCGTAAATTCTAGTGTGAGGCCCTAGGTAGATTGACCGCACTTAAATTAAATTCACATGATAAGGGCTTAGGATTGGATTCGGGTTTAAAGGGACAAGTATATTTGCAATCGTGGCTAACGCAAGCCTTGGTTTTAATAAGATATAAATAATTTTTGAGCCAAGTGATTATTCGTCTATGATTCCGTTGCATAATTCTTTTTCGAGGGTGAAAAAGGAGTAAGTGTGAGGATGTTTGATGTACTGCAAAGTACATATGTTTATAGTGTATATTTTGGTCAGTTTTTAGTTATTTTGAGTCTAGTTTAGGTTAGAATTTCGATACTGCTGACGTTAAGCTTTGATTTCAGGTCCCGTTGCTTAAAGTGATGAAAAACGAGCAGTTTTGAGGAAAAACGGGATTCGGATGCGAGTCGGAAAGCTGGAAAAACAAGAAAACAATAAAATTTCACCAGGGAGGGCGTCGTCATACGCTAAACCTCAAGGGGGACCCTACGCGTACCACCTAGCCCCCTGATTCGCAGAAAAGTTGATGAGCAGCTAGGGTTTTATAGAAACATGTCAAAGAAAATCATAAGATAACCCTAGTGACAAACTCAAGAAACCCTAGGCGATTTTCAGAGCATATTTTACGATTTTCGGAGTACTTTGGCTTGCGGGAATCATCCGGTTGAAGCTCGAAGCATAGGAAAGAAGATTGTTCGGGTCTTATCTCCCGGTTTTCATTATTTTCTTGTTTTGATACTTTTGCGATGAATTCTTGTTTTGAAATTGTGTTTTGATTTTAAATACTATGTTTTCAGGCTAAACCTTCGTTACTACCTAGGTTAGATGATAGTTTAATGAAGTTTGGATCTTTTAACGGTTTCTATTGTTTGTTATGGATTAATCTTTGAAAGTAAATAATTCTAGAATCTCTGATTTGGTGCGTGTGCATATTTAATCTTGATTGTTGATTATTTGTTGTTTCACATAAGTTTTGGTGAATGTCTTTCACATAATAAATTTGTGTTGATTATATATACCTTTGCGGGTTCGGGTGATCTTTGGGTAAATCGGCCGATAGCCTTAGAAACAGTAACTAAAATACAATTAGAATTAGGTATTCTGGTTAACTTGTCACTGAGAGGCTCGAGTTAGTTAGTAGGTCTCGATGTGATATATAGCTAAGATAGATTTTGAGAGAAGTCAATCTTAGTTCCCTAATTGCATCTGTGTCTATTAAACCAAGTTAGAATCTAGGATTGCCTTAGACTGTGTCGCTGAGAGGTAGATGGTCGAATTAGGGCACTTTCAGAGTCGTTAGAGGACTGAGAGGAAGTCTAACAATCGGTGTTCTCAACAGCCTTGTAGGGTTTCCTAGGTTTCTTCCTGAGAAGGGTCAGGAAGTCTTAGCTTGAAATACCTTAGGGTTTAGTATTTTACGATCCCGATTCCATACCGCAATAGTCCCGTTAGAAATCCATCCCTAGTTAAACTGGATTCAAGCCTAGGTAGTCGTTAATCTCATCTGAATTAAACCTTAGTTCTTGTTCGTGTCTTAGTCTAATTTTTTTTCAATTTCAATTTTAGGATTTTAGTAACCCCCGCCCCCCTTAAAACACAACAATAGTTAAGTCGTGTCAGTGTCTAGTCTAAATAAAGTCGTTAACGTAATTAATTAGAGTCCTTGTGGGTTCGACATCCGAACTTGCTTTTCTTTGCTAGAGTCGACCAGTTCACTTGCCGGTTAGTAGTTTAGTCAAGTTAGAGAGTCTAGATTATTGTTACTTGAGTCTAAGTTTAGCTTTATTTTAGTTTATTTATCCGAATTACTTATTGCACATCAATCCCCATAACCAACCTAGAAACTAAAAGGAAATTCTAATCTTTGACTAAGTTTGTCATTTGGAAAGAGTTAGAATCCCAAATGTTGATTTGTATGTGATATCTGAAATGTATGTGCATATAACGACCATGGATTTGTATGTAAACATGCGACCACCAAGAATGTATTTATAAAGGCTTGCGTTGTGAATAAAGCTATAGAATTGTGCCGTAGCAACCGCATCGAACTGTCGCAACCCCCGACCCCTGCCTCGGGAGGCGGGCGGTTGTGGCCTACTCAGAGATAGTGGTATCGGTGTTTATCAATTTGGCAGCAGAAATTTACATCAGGACCGTAGTTAGGAAATATTATATCAGAGTAAAATACCACATTTTTATAATATTAAACACGTGGGAAATTCTCAAGTTTCAATTACAACCATTTTATAGGGATAAACCCTATTTTATTAAATAAAAACATATTCTTTATTTAGGTAACTTTTATAGCCACTTTTCCAAGCCTTCAGTGCTTTCCAGCTGGCTTCTATTTGGCTTTCACATTTTGTTACCTGAAACGCGTTTAAAAACATTTTGTTAGTGGGAAATACTGGTGTGAATCCCAATTTAATCAAGACAGGTTTTATCAGTTTACAGTTATTGAGGACGATCTCGCAATTACATTTGTTTATTTTTTACTTTAATTACCACCCACGGTACTGCCAACCCGACTTGTGGTCATGTTACTACTCACAGTGTAGTAACAAATTTTGTATACAAAACCCCAACATACCGATGATAATTGTAGAATACAAATACTCAATCACTGTTTAATAGAATGTAAAACATTTGAGGTTTTGTAAAAACAATTTGCAAAAAGGTTCACAAAAAGGATATTACTCACATTGCTACTTTAGGGTTTTCCTTTGTGTTTTCCTGGTTATAATCTATTAATTAAACAATGCACACGCGTTAGTATAATAACCCAAATTTTACATTAGTTATACCCTCCCCGAGACAGAACTCCAACGACTACGTCGGGCAGAGCCTCGACAGCCGTTACGGAGCACTAAATCAATCGGGCAGCGTATCTAATAGGTAACCGGGGGTTATGATACTTACAACAAGGTAGAGCTTCACTAATTAAGGGGGTATTATGCACGATATTATGTTTATACTATAGAAATTGATAGAGAGTTGAGAATTCTGAACGATTTCTAAATGACAGCCGATGTCATCTATTTATAGGGCCAGATCTGGTCTTCCTCGCGACCCGCGAAGGATATACAAGGGGCCTTCGCGCCCCGCGACATAGGGTACGTAGGGCCTAGCTTGGTCGGGTCACAAGTGTAGAGTTGACACGATCATGACACGTGGCGGCACAGGGGCTCGCCTGCTGGTCTAGCTGTCGCGGCCCGCGTAAGCCGAAGACATAGTCTTCGCGGCCCGCGTAAGCCGAAGACATAGTCTTCGCGGCCCACGAGCGCCACATAAATTTTGATTTTATTTAATTTTTACAAAATTAAAGGTATTTATGGCCATTTTACGTATACGAGTAGTATTTTAGGACGTATAGGGATGTTTCTAAATATTTTAGGGGTGTCAGAAATATTTTAGAAGGGTTGTTATACGAACCTGGGGTTCCTTCTATCTACTGGGATCCTAACCGAATTAAAATCCCCAAGTATTACCCAGAAACCTCCTCTACTTTGTTTGATGTTGGCAATTTTTTCCCATAACTCTCTCTTTGCAACTGTAGTTTGAGGTGCATAAACGTTTAATATATTAAACGTCCTGTCGATCCCCATAACCGACCTAGAAACTAAAAGGAAATTCTGATCTTTGACTGAGTTTGTCATTTGGAAAGAGTTATCCCAAATGTTGATTTGTATGTGAAATCTGAAATGTATGTGCATATGACGACCAAATATTGATTTCACTATATGTTAATTGACTAGTGTTGGTGATAGTTGGGGGACTCGTAGTGCAGGGAAAACCAATCCATAAGACCAGTGGCGGTGGTTGTTGGAGGACACATAGTGTAGTAGGGGTGAGCAGAAAACCTAAATAACCGAACCTTAACCGAAATAACCGATAAAACTTAACCGAAACAAAAACCGACAGTTCGGTGTTCAGATTTTTAATAACCGAAAATTTCGGTTCAGTTTTTGGATAACCATTTTCAATAGCTGAAAAAACCAAACTGAACCGAAATGAAAGACACATATATTTTTATGTTTAAGTTTAAGTGAGCAACGTGTTTTTATTTATTCTTTTTCTAAAAAAACGTTATAGTGTTTCAAATATATTATCGTGACGTGTTTATTTTAGGGTGAAGATACGATAGGAAGTTTATTTGGCTAGGAAGTGATCTTGACCATCCATTAAGTTAATCAAGGGCTAAGATTAAAATCAGGGAAATTGAAAGGAAGAAAAGAGGTGTGTGAGTTTGTTCAAGGGCATTCTAGTCAATCCAAGCCAATAGTTTCTCTCTCCTCCAATTCCCCCCCCATTTTTTAAACGTTAATAACTCTTCCATACGACATTATTTTTTTATAAAAATTGCAACAAAAAAACGAGCGTTTTTTTATCTTTAAAACGAGTATACTATTGCTATATTTAAAAAAAAATTTAAAACCCAGTTGCGTAAAACGCAATAGAAAAACCACCAGTTACGTAAAACGCAATGAAAAAAAAAACTAAAAATGACATTTTTCTAAAACGCAATGCACAAAAAACACAAAGAAATGACTTATTTGTAAAACGCAATGGCCTGAAAACACATAAAAATGTGTTTTACCTAAAACGCAATGCACCAAAAACACATAAAAAGGTGTTTTACCTAAAACGCAATGCACCAAAAACACAAAGAAATGTCTTATTTGTAAAACGCAATGGCTAGAAAACACTTAAAATGTCTGTTTTCTAAAACGCAATGGACTAAAAACACATAAAAAAGTGTTTTACCTAAAACGCAATACACCAAAAACACAAAGAAATATCTTATTTGTAAAACGCAATGGCCAGAAAACACTTAAAAATGACTCATTCTAAAACGCAATGGACTGGAACACCTAAAAAATGTGTTTTACCTAAAACGCAATGACTAAAAATACTTAAAAATGTGTTTTTTTCTAAAACGCAATAGCCAGAAACCACATATAACTCTCTTATTCTAAAACGCAGTGGACACATAAAACTGTCTGTCACTGTGAACTGTCTGAATTGTCAACGAATTACTGTCTTCGAAATGAGCCAATTTCTGGAAAATTAATTTTTCTGATGCATTTTTAGTACAGCAATTTAAACCCCAGCCAGGGGCTCTGCCCCTTGGACCCCGCCAGGGGCTGCCGCCCCTGGGACCCCGCTACCAGGGGCTGCCGCCCCCGGACCCCCGCCAAGATCGTAAAACGCAATGTCTAAATAAAAAACCCAGATCGTGAAAATGAAATTAAAGAATTTCTTACATGGATCGAAGCCGATTTCTTCATCAATTGACGAAATTTGAATGATAGAAACACTTATCAACGCTCGAATCAAACGAATCGAGTGATTATCTCCAAAATCACCGGAAAAAACGAGATTTTTTTATGAAATTAAACTGGGTTTTCTTCAAAAAAAAAACTGAAGAACACATTGATCGGGGTTTGAATCACTGATTGATGATGAAAATCGCACTATAATGTAGTGATTATTGAGATAGAAAGTGAAGAAATGGTTGAAGATGGTGGGTTTTGAAAATGGTGGGTTTTGAAGTTACTGGGTTTTGAAAAAGGAAGAAGAAGGAGTTGGATTGACTAAAATACCCTTTTTCTTTATTTTAAATGTTGCCACATGTCATAATCCTATGACTTCCTATCCTTCCTAGCCAAAATTAACTTCCTATTTGATCTTTTCCCGTTTATTTTATCAACGTTTAGATTAAAATATTGTTCAAAATCGAACGTATTAACAATGGAGGTGGTATTAGGGGTGTTGCAGGTGTTGGTGGCCAGAGTGGTGGTTTAGCGGTGGTGGGAGGTGTACGGTGGTGGGTGGGTGTGATGGTGATGATTGGTGGCAGTGCTGGGATGTGTATGGTGGTGGGTTATGGATGGTGAAGGTGGGTTTGTGGTGGTGGTGTTGGCGTTGGTGTTAGGGGTGTTGAAGGTGGCGGTGGCCGGAGTGGTGAGTTCTGGATGCTGAAGGTGGGTTGTGGATGGTGAAGGTGGGTGGGAGGTGGTGTTAGGGGTGTTGCATGTTGATTGATGTTGAAGATAGGTGGAGTTATAAATTATTTTGTTTTATTTTTTAAAATGATATTAAATAAATGGGGTAAAAAGACTAAAATACCCCTAGGTGACTAGATTTAACAAAAAAAAGTTAAACTGGGTTAGGCTCAAAGGACATACCGTGCAAGGTTTTGAAACATTAAGGTGTTGTTTGTTTTTAAAGAGGTAAAATGTTTGCAGTATGCGGACCACATCCGCAGACATCTGTAGAATAAGAGGTGGACCAAACATCTGCAGTCTGCAAGAAGAAAGTTGTTTGTTTTTTAACGTATTTAGACTTCTAAAATAAACTGGTACTGGTGTACAGACAGTGGTGGTGGACGGTGCTGGTGGGTGGTGGACGTGGACACCGGGTGGTGGTGGTGGTGGTAGGTGGTGGTGGACGTTGGTGGTGGACGTTGGTGGTGGTGATGGACGGTTGTGGGTGGTAGACGGTGGTGGTGGTGATGGACAGTGGTGGTGGTGGTGGTGGTGATGATGGACGGTGGTGGGTGGTGGACGGTGGATGGTGGACGATGGTAGTGTTGGTGGTGGTGATGGACGGTGGTGGGTGGTGCACGGTGGTGGGTGGTGGACGGTGGTGGTGGTGGGTGGTTGTTGTGTTTAACCCTCAGCAGACCTTATAAGAACTTAGAAGTGGTTGGGCAAAGTCTGCACCAAAAAAAGCTCGCGCAGACATTTTTTAATGAAACGTCTTTGAAAAAACAAACAGTCTGCAGATGGCAATATTTACGTGTGGTCTGCGCGACGTAGACAAAAGAGCTTGCGTAGATCTTTAAAAAAACAAACACCAACTACGTACAAAAACCCGTCAATTTTAAAGGTAAAAAACACCATCTGCAATTTGGTGTAAACATAAACGACAAACTTGTAAATTACTCAATATTTATTTAGTATATTTAATATTTTATTAGTTGAGTTCTTTGAATTCATTTGTTTTTTAAATACTCGGGGTAGTGATGTAGTGATGTGTATTTTTAGGTAGTGAATTTTTAATCGATATTTTGTACACGTTTATCAAGGTTTTAAATTTATAAAAATAATGTTTATTTCAGTTAAAATACATATAAAAGACAAGTGGACCTATCACAGCGTGGCATGGTTTATAAAAATGATTTTTAAAATTTTATTCATTCTTCTTTTTAATTTAATTTAACTATGTTTCACATTTGGACGTAATTACTTAAACACGCGACTTCCTTACTTTTATCGTCGTTCCAACATTTTTTTTTATTTTCACGGGGTGGAGCAACTTCTTAGCTATTGTAGCCTTTTGTCCTTTTGTGCATTTTTTAAAGTTTCAATCACGCCCTTATACGTGCAGGTAATGAAACAAACCAGGCCAATACCGACGGAGCAACTTTCAATACCAATATCATTATTAGTTTTATTGTTTTCGATAGATATAAAACATGTGTTAATATCCTTTTAATCATATCATGATATTTTTTTTATCATTCTGTTATTATAATGATTATCGTTAAAAGTAACGAACCTAACCAATACCGGCAGATTACCTCGTGTAGATTTACAATTTTTTTCAAAGCTTTATTATTATTATTATTATTATTATTATTATTATTATTATTATTATTATTATTATTATTATTATTATTATTATTGAGTATATTTTGTTTTTCTCTTTTAATACTTGATGTTTTATGAAATTTAAGTATTTCGTTGCGTGGTGCCTATTTTTAGCTACGTCTCTATATTTTTTGATATCGTGTTGTAAGTAGTAATGTGCAAGTAATCGAAGCACAAACGTACATGTAATCAAACTCATAACAATTTGGTTTAGCGCTCCGCACCACACATAGGTTAAATGCGTTTTGGTCCTTTGACTCGACAATTAACTTAATTTTGTTTATCAAGTACAATTTTAGAAAGAAAAAAAATCACGATTTCACACACACTCATATCCTCTTTGTAATCATAATAATAATTTATTTATTTTTATTAAAACCATTTTTATTAAATCCATGGGATTTAACAAGGATAAATACATGTACATGTAGTTTTTGCCGTGCATCGGCCTTCGGCATGTAGCCCTCTTCTAATTTTGCAGTAACGGTTGCAACTTTCCACAACACAAGGAAAAACGTTAAAACTTTCTTCACACGCTTCACCAATCACCATCATACTCCCTGAAATAGTTATTGACCAACAAACTATAAGTAATAAATCATTAGAAACAAGTGAGTTACTCATATGTGATAAGCTTAGAAATAAAAACATAAACGATTTATAATTGTTAACTAATGTATAGCTTACCAGCAATTGTGAATATGATAAAAATTGCAACAAAAAACTTTATAGATGACATGCCTTCTAATTTTTTGATATGTTAGAACTACAAGAATATGATATGTTTCTTTCAGATGGTTAAGCATTGTATCTTATACTCAAGGAAGAGATACAACATTAAATAACATTAAATACATGTCTAAGATATTAAATGTGCCATAAATAAATGATTTTGGTATGACAATAAAGAAAACTTTAATAGGTTACCCTTACGCTACAGGGTGTGGTATAAAGCTGCTAAGGGCTTTATCACGTTACCTCACCGCCACCTCACATAAGGGGTTTTAAAGCCTCTTCGTTCAACTTGCATGCAATTGTTTAAACCCGTCATCATCATTACCTAATCATTATTTTTATTTAAATTTAAACATTATTTAATTTTGATATATTAATTTAGAACTCATAATTTAAATAATAAAAATAAAATGCCATAATTTAAATAAAAAATACAATGTCATAATTTAAATAAAGAAAATACAATGTTACTAAAAAATCACTCGTCGTCTTCGTCGTCTCCTCCTTGTTCACGTCTTCACGATAAAACCATAGGTGCCCGGTCAGATCAGCTCGAAGGTTATGGTGTGTGTTCCTATCACGTATCCTTGCTTGGATAACTTCTTTTTCAGCGTATGTGAGTAGTGGGTTCGTCGGTTGGTTACTTTCAACATAACTTTCTCCACAAAACGCTCTGCCTGAGTCCTCCAATATCATGTTATGCAAGATAATGCACATATACATGACGTTTCTCATTTTACTTTTTTCAAGTATCATCGACGGCTGGGCAATGATAGACCATCTCTTTTTTAACACACCGAAAGCCCGATCGATATCTTTTATTGTTGACTCTTGTTTCTTCTTGAAATACATTCTTTTCTCGTCATTTGGACACGGAAGAGTTTTCATAAACGTCGCCCACTCCGGATAAATATCGTCTGTGAGATAGTACCCATACTTATACTGCACGTCGTTTGCATAGAATGAAGTATCTGGTGCAACACCATCTATGACATCGTCTAAAAGATTCGAAGATTGTAAAACTGCGATGTCATTGTTCGCACAGGCCATGCAAAAGTACACATGTCAAATCCATAAATCTTGAGACGCGACCACTTGTAATATTAGGGTAGGACCATTGTGGTCACCACGACGGTGTTGCCCTTTCCAAGCGGTTGGACATGTCGCCCACTCCCAGTGCGTGCAATCAAGACTACCCAACATCCTAGGAAACCGGTGTATCTGCTGATGGGCCTCGTATAAAAGTGAAACGTCGGCAGTGGTTGGCAACCTCAAATATCGCCTCCCGTACAGAAAGATAACACCTAACAAAATAGTGTTAATAAAAAAATAACAATAAAAATAATAAACTATAAATAAAAATAATAATAATAACATTAATAATAAAGTGTAAATAAAATAAGAATAATAATAATAAGAGTAAACTTCCGTTTTGCTCCCTGTGATTTGGTCACTTTAACGGTTTTGCCCCAAACCTTTCAAAATTGCCATTTTACTCCCTGATCTATGAAACTTATCTCTATTTCACTCCCTGTCCCTAACGCCATCTAATTCAACTGTTAAATCCTGGTCACATGCCTCTCACATGAGGGGCATTTTAGTCTTTTCCCATCTCATGTATTTAACAGTTGAATTGGATGGCGTTAGGGACGGGGAGTGAAATAGAGATAAGCTTCATAGATCAGGGAGTAAAATGACTATTTTGAAAGGTTTGGGGCAAAGCCGTTAAAGTGACCAAACCACAGGGAGCAAAACGGAAGTTTACTCTAATAATAATAACAATAAATAAAAAATACCTTCACAGAAATTTTCAAGACAACCACGACAGCTTATGGCCGACATCATTAAATATTCATCCCACGCATCACTCGCTGTGTCGTACGCTAGTTGTCTAATTGCGCCAGTACACTTTTGTATCCCAGAGAAACCAGTTTTGCGACTAGCACTTTCTCTTTGTGTGAAAAAAGAGAATTCTCCTGCAAGATCATTAGAAATTTTTAGTAAAAGACGACGGCTCATACGAAACCTACGCCTAAACTTTTCATCATCGTACAACGGATTATCACAAAAATAATATTTAATTAAACGTTCATGAGCACTTAACCGATCTCATTCAAGAGCCGGTTGTCTGGTACGCGATGTAGAGGATTGGGCTTCTTCCCGCAAATAATTAATCGCCTCCTGCGTCACTGCGATAATTATGTGTTTTTTTGTGACTGTTGTGTGTTTTAGTTTGTGATTGGTGTGTGTTTAAGTTTGTGATAGGTTTGTATATATATTAGAATTAAAAAAAAACTTTTTTTTAAATGAACGTAGTGGGGCGTGGTTTTTAAAAAAAATTCAAAAAAACCGCCTGATAACGCCCCCCCCCCCATTACGCTAGGCCTTTTTTTCGAAAAAAATTGGATCCGGCGATTTATTTAAAACGCTTACACATTGTTGACCAACCAATCAGAACTCCCCAACGGCTAGTATGTAACGGCTAGTTGTTTAATTTTTTTTAAAAACCTTTTACCTATATATATATATATATATATATATATATATATATAGGATAGGAGTTGGCCAGAAAGTCCAAATTTCCTAAAAAGTGTAAAAAGTCATAAAACACCATAATATCAACCATAAAACACACCAAAAACCGACAAATAATATGATGAAGATTACTAAAACATCATGTATGTGGGTTTTGTGTTGTGTTTTAGATGTTAAGGCTCTGATTGTGGAATAACAAATATTATTGTGTTTTATGTTGTTTAGCATTGTGTGTTTTATATTCATAGTTCTACGATGGTGTGTTTGAAGTTTTTATGGACTATTAGAGTTTGAATATGGTGTTTTAGTAATATTCATTCTATTATTTGTGAGTTTTAGGTGTGTTTTATGCCTGAAATTATTGTGTTTTATGACTTTTTACACTTTTTAGGAAAAACACACTTTCCGTAGGATCCCCACTCTATATATATATATATATATATATATATATATATATATATATATATATATATATATATATATATATATATATATATAAACTCATTCATTTTCAACCAAAACTCTCTAAAAAACTCTCTAAAAAACACAACCATTTTATAAAAAACTTGATGGATTCTCCTAGTTCTTTATCCATGGTAAATTTTTACTACAACGAGTATTTTGAGGATGGCGATGGTTCCACCGATGAGGAGGTTGAGCAAGAGGCGGTTACGAGTGCTTGTCAACTAGCGGTGAGATATGTCAAGCATTGTCGTCGCCCCCAAGCAGAAAAAATAAAAGAGGTTATATTGAACGAGACCGACGCGCGGCACACGATCGTTTGATGAAAGATTATTTTGATGAGGCGCCGACATTTTCGAACGAATTGTTTAGGCGTCGTTTCCGAATGAGTAAGCGGTTGTTTCTACGCATAGTCGACGACTTGGAAGCCAACTACGATTATTTTAAACAAAAAGTGGATGCGAGAGGGGCACTTGGATTTACCGGTATCCAAAAGTGTACGTAGGCGTTACGAATCCTTGCTTATGGAAACACTACCGACATCAACGACGAGTATCTAAAAATGGCGGAGAAAACAACACGAGACAGCTTGGAGCATTTTTGTCGCGGTACAATTCCTATACTTTACTTTTTTTTTTTAAACGACCAGTATGTTTACAATTTGTTTTTTTTTTGAAGCTTATGTTTGTCTATGTTTTTTATAAAGGTATAATTGATGTGTACGGTGCGCGTTATCTTAGAACGCCCACATGGGACGACCTTCAAAATATCTACGAGGTACATAATGCTGAGCATGGTTTGCCTGGTATGATCGGGAGCATAGATTGCATGCATTGGCGTTGGGATAACTGCCCGACTGCATGGCGAGGCCAACACACACGGGGTGACCAAAAAGGACCCACTATTATTCTTCAGGCGGTTACTTCACAGGACCTTTGGGTTTGGTCGGCTTACTTTGGCGTTGTCGGGTCATGCAATGATATCAATGTTTTTGAACAATCTCCGTTGTTAGAGGAGTGGATTTCTGGCAAAGCTCCAAAAGCGTCGTTTTACGCAAATGGAAATTACTACCCTCATGGATATTATTTGAGCGACGGAATTTATCCTAGGTATTCGATTTTCTTGAAGACGTATAGTGATCCTATTGATGAAAAAAGAGCATACTTTAAAAAGGTTCAAGAGTCTTCACGAAAAGACATTGAGAGATGCTTTGGGGTTCTTAAACAACGCTGGCAATATTTGAGAAGTCCTTGTCGTGCATGGAGCATCCACAACATGATTGTATGTACGCTTGTATAATCATGCACAACATGATTTTGGAAGACGAAGGAAAGGCGATATGCCAGAATTATGTGCCAGAAGCCGTTCAAGAGGAGCATCCACAGGCGTCAATGGAAGAAAGAGTGAATAATGCGCGAGAGTTGCGTTACGAACCGTACCATTCCCAGTTAATGGTTGATTTGGTACACCACGCATGGTCGGTTCGGTATGTACCACCTGAGGGAGAGGAAGAAACGGAGGACGAGGAAGACGAAGTTGGCGAGGGTGAAGAAAGCGAAGACGAAAACTAGTGTTTTTTTTTAATTTAAACGGATTTTAATTTTTTTATTTCTAGTATTGTATTTTTTTTAATTTAATGAAGTATTTAAAGTTTAAAAAAAATAATTGTGAAATGATTGCATTGGGCGTTATTGGAATAATGCCCCACTACACCACTTTTGCAATAATGCCCCATGCTGACTGGGATAACACGTGTCGAATAATGCCCCATGGTGGGGGCATTATTTTGATTTACCACTACACATGGTCTAAGGGCTTTATCACGTTACCTCACCGCCACCTCACATAAGGGGTTTTAAAGCCTCTTCGTTCAACTTGCATGCAATTGTTTAAACCCGTCATCATCATTACCTAATCATTATTTTTATTTAAATTTAAACATTATTTAATTTTTGTTATAAATATATTATATTATGTGGTTATCAACTCCTTAAATAGATTAGCTTGTTCTCCAAGACTTCATCTCCTATATATATTCATTGTATTCCTTTGTAAAGATATACCTCAATCAATAACATCAATCTCTTTCTCCCTATTCTTCTCTTATAATCTTGTTCTAGTAGGCTAGTTTTACAACACGTTATCAGCACGATCGTCCTTTATATATTTTATTTTGGTTAGAGTAACCAACGTACCACAGATGACAGAGTTGTTGCTGTACAATAGAGTTAACACCAAGATCAAATATCCATGATGAACTACTCCAACCAACCAAGTTATTCGTCCCATGTATGTTTCTTTTTACTTGGCATTGAAGGTAATAATTTCTGATCCTTTCTAACTAAATATGTTACGTACAAGTATGCTAAAAGAAATTGATGAAATTTACATGGGTAGAAAAGCGCATCAGTAACTTGCGTATCCGGCTAAACTTTAATTCTTTTTGCTTGTACGTGACTTCACCGGAAATTTTGGATAGTTAATAATCTAAATTTAATCAGCAAAAAAAAAAAACAAAAAAAAAAAAAAACCGGACAACAAGAAAATATCATAACTTTTGATTTAATCTTATCTTACAATTGAAATTGTCAAGATTTGTTTTATCTAATTTTTCTATAGGCCTGATTGGAGTTATCCATAATATATTTACGAATTTTAATTTAGAGTATTTGGGATAAGCATCCAAAGTATCAAGTTCGGTATACTTGTTACAAATTTTATTTTATTTTTTTTAAGTTTTCTAGATTGAATTTTAATATATATCTTCTCATATTATCTTTACACGATATAAGATAGTGTCATGATGCCCCAATTTTAGATTCAGCTAATTTGCTTATTGGCATAATATGCTTATCACCCTGCTTCTCATTGGTTAAGGTTAGAAAATTTTAATAAATTTCGTTACCAGTTATTTAATTTTACATGTGATAATTAATAAAGGGTGGAATATATTTTTATCTTTAACTTAATTGATTTATTATCTTTCTTTTATATCACAGCTATTAATTTAGTTGATTTATTATCTTTTTGTTTTATCACATTTATTTAGAAAAAAGAATGTTTTTTTTTTTATCAACATATTTTTATCTCTACCAATAATTTTATTATTTGATGGATTTAATGGGCATGCTTGTTATTGGTGTGTTTTTATTGTATGGTGAATGATGATATAACATATGTGTTTACATATTAGCTTTATTAAATTTTATTAAATTAAATAAGAATAGTATAAGATTCGAAGGTATGAATGTTTATCTGGTTAAAAATATATACTTGCAAATGAAATTTGAATTGAGATTTTCTTTATAAAAATTTGTTACTATAAAATTAAAACCACACCTATTTGTAAGCAATACAAGAGTCATATGTTATTAAAACATCACTGAAACACGAAAGTGATACTTGTTTATGTTTAAAACTAAAGTGTCAAATAATTGTATGTAAGTGATACTTGTGATTGGTTATATCATGATAGATTATACTTAAATTTTATATATCTTTTGCACCCTATGAAAAAGAACATCTTATATCATTTAATTTTTATAATAACTCGTTTTATATGTTGATATGTTATAATCTTGTGTATTGTATGATGTGGCTTTATGGTGTACATTATATATGTCATCAATCTATAATTTATTTTACGGATTATACCAAACAGTACAACTAAACTAAAGTTATGGTTTATTGTCACTTTCATGAGAAAGTATAAATATGTTCATGATACGACACTTGAAGTGTCACACTTTCTAAATCTCATTATCAAGTTATAAAAGGTCGTACGATGTAAGACCGATATAAATGTTATTAGACTCGGACATTTATTTACTTATCAGTTGGTGTATTGCCAAGAGAATATTATTTATGAGGAAAATGTTGATAAAAATTTTCATTTGTCACAAGTGAGATATGTTCCTTGTAATATCATTAATAGAATATGAAAAGATTGAAATGATTTCATGCCCTTGTGACTGAGTAAAATAAAAATCTATGAAAGTTTCCATATTCTATCTGATTCTCTAAAGTTAATGTGATAGCGTATTGATCATTGTAGAGGTAGTGATCATATACATAATTGAGCAAATTGTTATGATGAGATCGATCCTTTAGAATTATAATGATGGTCATATTAATAATGAGATGGACCACTAAAAGTGGCAAACTAAGGAGTAATTATATAACATGACGGTCAACTTTAAAGTTACAAGACATTCTTTCGTATCTAATATTTCGTATTACATAAGTGCAAGTAATACATATACGGATCATAAACTATAAGTTTATGGATCATAATTATTTATTTAGTTGGCATGACTGGTTAGACCACACCGAGTCAGTGATAATGTGAAACATATTGAAGAACTAGAAGATTCTTCAAGTTGGTAATTAGCATGCAATATTTGCTCTCAAGGGAAATTCAATATTTACCAACCAAAGTAGGGTGAGAATCCCTAAATATTCTGGAAATGATTAAAGGATATAAATATCCATCCTGATACCATTTAGTGTTTTAAATCGATGCATCGCCTAAATGGTTATCAAGTTCACAATTTAAAGTTTGCGTGATTTATGGCTTAGCTAATAATATAGCAAGCATATTATTCCAGATTGACATGTTTATTTTGGTAATAACAGTAAATTTAATTGTCAATTATTAATGATCATTGGAATAAGTGTTGAACTTCATATAGTTTATTTTCATACACGAATTGATTTTTTTTTAGACGATCACTAGCGCCTACAATTAATTGCAAAGCTAATGATCATGAGAGCAAAAGTTTATGTTTGTATTTGGATACATGTGAGTTTACTTATATAACACAAGTTCACATCAAGCCAACAAGTTATAATACTTCATCCCCATTATAGTTGGTTTCGGTCAGGAACCATATATGTCCCTTTTTAGATTTTTGGTTGTGCGCTATATGAAACTGATCCACCACTACGCACAAAGATGGGACCTTAAAAGATGGTTGGGAATATATGATAACGAATAGAGTCTTTCACAAGATATTTATTTATGACTCATTTAATTGATATCCATCTCAATGGATTAACATTCCCAACATCAAGGGGAGATAAAAAGCAGTTGGAAAATAGATGAGTTGGTATGAATTATCATTGATCCTCAAAACTAAAAGTGAGAACCATAAGTTCAAAGAATAACTCATATATAAAGATTAGCGAATCTATTACCGGACGCATTCACTGACCTTGAAAAGGTGACTATGTCACATATACCAACTGCTAATGCTCCAATTAAGATGAGTGTCCTAGAAGGACAACCACATGTTTGTAATGAGGCTATTGCACGTCTGAAGCGTGGTAGACTAGTCGATTCCAATAATAAAATTCCTCGAAAGTTGGAGCAACTAATTAAGATGGTCAAGGCGAGGTTATATTAAAAAGGTCTCCTGAAGAGACATTAGACATGAAGGTTCAAGAAGGACCTCAGGTACCTGAAAATAAAGAGATCTCGATAAGTTATATCATGTCTAAGATATGTATGGAATCGAAACAAAATCGACGTCGTTATACTTTTGTATATAATATAGCGCTTGAATTCATGAAATGACGAGGATCAAGATTTAAGG